>NW_027063515.1:0-34111 GCF_032884065.1 Artemia franciscana | reverse complement strand
AAAACTAAAACTTTTGAAATAGGAAAAGAGCCTTTAATCACATTCTTTACCATGTGCAATCATAAAATAGTCTAATATCTTCATTTTTTCCACAGACATAGCTATTACCCTCGAAAACTAAAACTTTTGAAATAGGAAAAGAGCCTTTAATCACATTCTTTACCATTTGCAATCATAAAATAGTCTAATATCTTCATTTTTTCAACATACGTAGCTATTACCCTCGAAAACTAAAACTTTTGAAATAGGAAAAGAGCCTTTAATCACATTCTTTACCATTTGCAATCATAAAATAGTCTAATATCTTCATTTTTTCAACATACGTAGCTATTACCCTCGAAAACTAAAACTTTTGAAATAGGAAAAGAGCCTTTAATCACATTCTTTACCATTTGCAATCATAAAATAGTCTAATATCTTCATTTTTTCAACATACGTAGCTATTACCCTCGAAAACTAAAACTTTTGAAATAGGAAAAGAGCCTTTAATCACATTCTTTACCATTTGCAATCATAAAATAGTCTAATATCTTCATTTTTTCAACATACGTAGCTATTACCCTCGAAAACTAAAACTTTTGAAATAGGAAAAGAGCCTTTAATCACATTCTTTACCATTTGCAATCATAAAATAGTCTAATATCTTCATTTTTTCCACAGACTAGCTATTACCCTCGAAAACTAAAACTTTTGAAATAGGAAAAGAGCCTTTAATCACATTCTTTACCATTTGCAATCATAAAATAGTCTAATATCTTCATTTTTTCCAACATACGTAGCTATTACCCTCGAAAACTAAAACTTTTGACATAGGAAAAGAGCCTTTAATCACATTCTTTACCATTGCAATCATAAAATAGTCTAATATCTTCATTTTTTCCACATACGTAGCTATTACCCTCGAAAACTAAAACTTTTGACATAGGAAAAGAGCCTTTAATCACATTCTTTACCATTTGCAATCATAAAATAGTCTAATATCTTCATTTTTTCAACATACGTAGCTATTACCCTCGAAAACTAAAACTTTTGACATAGGAAAAGAGCCTTTAATCACATTCTTTACCATTTGCAATCATAAAATAGTCTAATATCTTCATTTTTTCAACATACGTAGCTATTACCCTCGAAAACTAAAACTTTTGACATAGGAAAAGAGCCTTTAATCACATTCTTTACCATTTGCAATCATAAAATAGTCTAATATCTTCATTTTTTCAACATACGTAGCTATTACCCTCGAAAACTAAAACTTTTGAAATAGGAAAAGAGCCTTTAATCACATTCTTTACCATTTGCAATCATAAAATAGTCTAATATCTTCATTTTTTCAACATACGTAGCTATTACCCTCGAAAACTAAAACTTTTGAAATAGGAAAAGAGCCTTTAATCACATTCTTTACCATTTGCAATCATAAAATAGTCTAATATCTTCATTTTTTCAACATACGTAGCTATTACCCTCGAAAACTAAAACTTTTGAAATAGGAAAAGAGCCTTTAATCACATTCTTTACCATTTGCAATCATAAAATAGTCTAATATCTTCATTTTTTCAACATACGTAGCTATTACCCTCGAAAACTAAAACTTTTGAAATAGGAAAAGAGCCTTTAATCACATTCTTTACCATTTGCAATCATAAAATAGTCTAATATCTTCATTTTTTCCAACAGACTAGCTATTACCCTCGAAAACTAAAACTTTTGAAATAGGAAAAGAGCCTTTAATCACATTCTTTACCATTTGCAATCATAAAATAGTCTAATATCTTCATTTTTTCAACATACGTAGCTATTACCCTCGAAAACTAAAACTTTTGAAATAGGAAAAGAGCCTTTAATCACATTCTTTACCATTTGCAATCATAAAATAGTCTAATATCTTCATTTTTTCACATACGTAGCTATTACCCTCGAAAACTAAAACTTTTGAAATAGGAAAAGAGCCTTTAATCACATTCTTTACCATTTGCAATCATAAAATAGTCTAATATCTTCATTTTTTCAACATACGTAGCTATTACCCTCGAAAACTAAAACTTTTGAAATAGGAAAAGAGCCTTTAATCACATTCTTTACCATTTGCAATCATAAAATAGTCTAATATCTTCATTTTTTCAACATACGTAGCTATTACCCTCGAAAACTAAAACTTTTGAAATAGGAAAAGAGCCTTTAATCACATTCTTTACCATTTGCAATCATAAAATAGTCTAATATCTTCATTTTTTCAACATACGTAGCTATTACCCTCGAAAACTAAAACTTTTGAAATAGGAAAAGAGCCTTTAATCACATTCTTTACCATTTGCAATCATAAAATAGTCTAATATCTTCATTTTTTCAACATACGTAGCTATTACCCTCGAAAACTAAAACTTTTGAAATAGGAAAAGAGCCTTTAATCACATTCTTTACCATTTGCAATCATAAAATAGTCTAATATCTTCATTTTTTCCACAACATACGTAGCTATTACCCTCGAAAACTAAAACTTTTGAAATAGGAAAAGAGCCTTTAATCACATTCTTTACCATTTGCAATCATAAAATAGTCTAATATCTTCATTTTTTCAACATACGTAGCTATTACCCTCGAAAACTAAAACTTTTGAAATAGGAAAAGAGCCTTTAATCACATTCTTTACCATTTGCAATCATAAAATAGTCTAATATCTTCATTTTTTCAACATACGTAGCTATTACCCTCGAAAACTAAAACTTTTGAAATAGGAAAAGAGCCTTTAATCACATTCTTTACCATTTGCAATCATAAAATAGTCTAATATCTTCATTTTTTCAACATACGTAGCTATTACCCTCGAAAACTAAAACTTTTGAAATAGGAAAAGAGCCTTTAATCACATTCTTTACCATTGCAATCATAAAATAGTCTAATATCTTCATTTTTTCAACATACGTAGCTATTACCCTCGAAAACTAAAACTTTTGAAATAGGAAAAGAGCCTTTAATCACATTCTTTACCATTTGCAATCATAAAATAGTCTAATATCTTCATTTTTTCAACATACGTAGCTATTACCCTCGAAAACTAAAACTTTTGAAATAGGAAAAGAGCCTTTAATCACATTCTTTACCATTTGCAATCATAAAATAGTCTAATATCTTCATTTTTTCAACATACGTAGCTATTACCCTCGAAAACTAAAACTTTTGAAATAGGAAAAGAGCCTTTAATCACATTCTTTACCATTTGCAATCATAAAATAGTCTAATATCTTCATTTTTTCAACATACGTAGCTATTACCTCGAAAACTAAAACTTTTGAAATAGGAAAAGAGCCTTTAATCACATTCTTTACCATTTGCAATCATAAAATAGTCTAATATCTTCATTTTTTCCACATACGTAGCTATTACCCTCGAAAACTAAAACTTTTGAAATAGGAAAAGAGCCTTTAATCACATTCTTTACCATTTGCAATCATAAAATAGTCTAATATCTTCATTTTTTCAACATACGTAGCTATTACCCTCGAAAACTAAAACTTTTGAAATAGGAAAAGAGCCTTTAATCACATTCTTTACCATGTGCAATCATAAAATAGTCTAATATCTTCATTTTTTCAACATACGTAGCTATTACCCTCGAAAACTAAAACTTTTGACATAGGAAAAGAGCCTTTAATCACATTCTTTACCATTTGCAATCATAAAATAGTCTAATATCTTCATTTTTTCAACATACGTAGCTATTACCCTCGAAAACTAAAACTTTTGAAATAGGAAAAGAGCCTTTAATCACATTCTTTACCATTTGCAATCATAAAATAGTCTAATATCTTCATTTTTTCAACATACGTAGCTATTACCCTCGAAAACTAAAACTTTTGAAATAGGAAAAGAGCCTTTAATCACATTCTTTACCATTTGCAATCATAAAATAGTCTAATATCTTCATTTTTTCAACATACGTAGCTATTACCCTCGAAAACTAAAACTTTTGAAATAGGAAAAGAGCCTTTAATCACATTCTTTACCATGTGCAATCATAAAATAGTCTAATATCTTCATTTTTTCAACATACGTAGCTATTACCCTCGAAAACTAAAACTTTTGAAATAGGAAAAGAGCCTTTAATCACATTCTTTACCATGTGCAATCATAAAATAGTCTAATATCTTCATTTTTTCAACATACGTAGCTATTACCCTCGAAAACTAAAACTTTTGAAATAGGAAAAGAGCCTTTAATCACATTCTTTACCATTTGCAATCATAAAATAGTCTAATATCTTCATTTTTTCAACATACGTAGCTATTACCCTCGAAAACTAAAACTTTTGAAATAGGAAAAGAGCCTTTAATCACATTCTTTACCATGTGCAATCATAAAATAGTCTAATATCTTCATTTTTTCAACATACGTAGCTATTACCCTCGAAAACTAAAACTTTTGAAATAGGAAAAGAGCCTTTAATCACATTCTTTACCATTTGCAATCATAAAATAGTCTAATATCTTCATTTTTTCAACATACGTAGCTATTACCCTCGAAAACTAAAACTTTTGACATAGGAAAAGAGCCTTTAATCACATTCTTTACCATTTGCAATCATAAAATAGTCTAATATCTTCATTTTTTCAACATACGTAGCTATTACCCTCGAAAACTAAAACTTTTGAAATAGGAAAAGAGCCTTTAATCACATTCTTTACCATGTGCAATCATAAAATAGTCTAATATCTTCATTTTTTCAACATACGTAGCTATTACCCTCGAAAACTAAAACTTTTGAAATAGGAAAAGAGCCTTTAATCACATTCTTTACCATTTGCAATCATAAAATAGTCTAATATCTTCATTTTTTCAACATACGTAGCTATTACCCTCGAAAACTAAAACTTTTGAAATAGGAAAAGAGCCTTTAATCACATTCTTTACCATTTGCAATCATAAAATAGTCTAATATCTTCATTTTTTCAACATACGTAGCTATTACCCTCGAAAACTAAAACTTTTGAAATAGGAAAAGAGCCTTTAATCACATTCTTTACCATTTGCAATCATAAAATAGTCTAATATCTTCATTTTTTCAACATACGTAGCTATTACCCTCGAAAACTAAAACTTTTGACATAGGAAAAGAGCCTTTAATCACATTCTTTACCATTTGCAATCATAAAATAGTCTAATATCTTCATTTTTTCAACATACGTAGCTATTACCCTCGAAAACTAAAACTTTGAAATAGGAAAAGAGCCTTTAATCACATTCTTTACCATTTGCAATCATAAAATAGTCTAATATCTTCATTTTTTCAACATACGTAGCTATTACCCTCGAAAACTAAAACTTTTGAAATAGGAAAAGAGCCTTTAATCACATTCTTTACCATTTGCAATCATAAAATAGTCTAATATCTTCATTTTTTCACATACGTAGCTATTACCCTCGAAAACTAAAACTTTTGACATAGGAAAAGAGCCTTTAATCACATTCTTTACCATTTGCAATCATAAAATAGTCTAATATCTTCATTTTTTCAACATACGTAGCTATTACCCTCGAAAACTAAAACTTTTGAAATAGGAAAAGAGCCTTTAATCACATTCTTTACCATTTGCAATCATAAAATAGTCTAATATCTTCATTTTTTCAACATACGTAGCTATTACCCTCGAAAACTAAAACTTTTGAAATAGGAAAAGAGCCTTTAATCACATTCTTTACCATTTGCAATCATAAAATAGTCTAATATCTTCATTTTTTCCACAACATACGTAGCTATTACCCTCGAAAACTAAAACTTTTGAAATAGGAAAAGAGCCTTTAATCACATTCTTTACCATTTGCAATCATAAAATAGTCTAATATCTTCATTTTTTCAACATACGTAGCTATTACCCTCGAAAACTAAAACTTTTGAATAGGAAAAGAGCCTTTAATCACATTCTTTACCATTTGCAATCATAAAATAGTCTAATATCTTCATTTTTTCAACATACGTAGCTATTACCCTCGAAAACTAAAACTTTTGAAATAGGAAAAGAGCCTTTAATCACATTCTTTACCATTTGCAATCATAAAATAGTCTAATATCTTCATTTTTTCAACATACGTAGCTATTACCCTCGAAAACTAAAACTTTTGAAATAGGAAAAGAGCCTTTAATCACATTCTTTACCATTTGCAATCATAAAATAGTCTAATATCTTCATTTTTTCAACATAAGTAGCTATTACCCTCGAAAACTAAAACTTTTGAAATAGGAAAAGAGCCTTTAATCACATTCTTTACCATTTGCAATCATAAAATAGTCTAATATCTTCATTTTTTCAACATACGTAGCTATTACCCTCGAAAACTAAAACTTTTGAATAGGAAAAGAGCCTTTAATCACATTCTTTACCATTTGCAATCATAAAATAGTCTAATATCTTCATTTTTTCAACATACGTAGCTATTACCCTCGAAAACTAAAACTTTTGAAATAGGAAAAGAGCCTTTAATCACATTCTTTACCATTTGCAATCATAAAATAGTCTAATATCTTCATTTTTTCAACATACGTAGCTATTACCCTCGAAAACTAAAACTTTTGAAATAGGAAAAGAGCCTTTAATCACATTCTTTACCATTTGCAATCATAAAATAGTCTAATATCTTCATTTTTTCAACATACGTAGCTATTACCTCTCGAAAACTAAAACTTTTGAAATAGGAAAAGAGCCTTTAATCACATTCTTTACAATTTGCAATCATAAAATAGTCTAATATCTTCATTTTTTCAACATTCGTAGCTATTACCCTCGAAAACTAAAACTTTTGAAATAGGAAAAGAGCCTTTAATCACATTCTTTACCATTTGCAATCATAAAATAGTCTAATATCTTCATTTTTTCAACATACGTAGCTATTACCCTCGAAAACTAAAACTTTTGAAATAGGAAAAGAGCCTTTAATCACATTCTTTACCATTTGCAATCATAAAATAGTCTAATATCTTCATTTTTTCCACAGACATAGCTATTACCCTCGTAAACTAAAACTTTTGACATAGGAAAAGAGCCTTTAATCACATTCTTTACCATTTGCAATCATCAAATAGTCTAATATCTTTGTTTTTTCAACATACGTAGCTATTACTCTCGAAAACTAAAATTTTGAAATAGGAAAAGAGCCTTTAATCACATTCTTTACCATGTGCAATCATAAAATAGTCTAATATCTTCATTTTTTCAACATACGTAGCTCTTACCCTCGAAAACTAAAACTTTTGACATAGGAAAAGAGCCTTTAATCACATTCTTTACCATTTGCAATCATAAAATAGTCTAATAGCTTCATTTTTTCAACATACGTAGCTCTTACCCCCGAAAACTAAAACTTTTGAAATAGGAAAAGAGCCATTAATCACATTCTTTACCATTGCAATCATAAAATAGTCTAATATCTTCATTTTTTCAACATACGTAGCTATTACCCTCGAAAAATAAAACTTTTGACATAGGAAAAGAGCCTTTAATCACATTCTTTACCATGTGCAATCATAAAATAGTCTAATATCTTCATTTTTTCAACATACGTAGCTATTACCCTCGAAAACTAAAACTTTTGACATAGGAAAAGAGCCTTTAATCACATTCTTTACCATTTGCAATCATAAAATAGTCTAATATCTTCATTTTTTCCACAGACAAAGCTATTACCCTCGAAAACTAAAACTTTTGACATAAGGAAAAGAGCCTTTAATCACATTCTTTACCATTTGCAATCATAAAATAGTCTAATATCTTCATTTTTTCAACATACGTAGCTCTTACCCCCGAAAACTAAAACTTCTGAAATAGGAAAAGAGCCTTTAATCACATTCTTTACCATTTGCAATCATAAAATAGTCTAATATATTCATTTTTTCAACATACGTAGCTATTACCCTCGAAAACTAAAAGTTTTGAAATAGGAAAAGAGCCTTTAATCACATTCTTTACCATGTGCAATCATAAAATAGTCTAATATCTTCATTTTTTCCACAGATATAGCTATTACCCTCGAAAACTAAAACTTTTGACATAGGAAAAGAGTCTTTAATCACATTCTTTACCATTTGCAATCATAAAATAGTCTAATATCTTCATTTTTTCAACATACGTAGCTCTTACCCCCGAAAACTAAAACTTTTGAAATAGGAAAAGAGCCTTTAATCACATTCTTTACCATTTGCAATCATAAAATAGTCTAATATCTTCATTTTTTCAACATACGTAGCTCTTACCCTCGAAAACTAAAACTTTTGACATAGGAAAAGAGCCTTTAATCACATTCTTTACCATTTGCAATCATAAAATAGTCTAATATCTTCATTTTTTCAACATACGTAGCTCTTACCCCCGAAAACTAAAACTTTTGAAATAGGAAAAGAGCCTTTAATCACATTCTTTACCATTTGCAATCATAAAATAGTCTAATATCTTCATTTTTTCAACATATGTAGCTCTTACCCCCGAAAACTAAAACTTTTGAAATAGGAAAAGAGCCTTTAATCACATTCTTTACCATTTGCAATCATAAAATAGTCTAATATCTTCATTTTTTCCACAGACATAGCTATTACCCTCGAAAACTAAAACTTTTGACATAGGAAAAGAGCCTTTAATCACATTCTTTACCATTTGCAATCATAAAATAGTCTAATATCTTCATTTTTTCAACATACGTAGCTATTACCCTCGAAAACTAAAACTTTTGAAATAGGAAAAGAGCCTTTAATCACATTCTTTACCATTTGCAATCATAAAATTGTCTAATTTCTTCATTTTTTCAACATAAGTAGCAATTACCTTCGAAAACTAAAACTTTTGAAATAGGAAAAGAGCCTTTAATCACATTCTTTACCATTTGCAATCCTAAAAGAGTCTAATATCTTCATTTTTTCCACAGACATAGCTATTACCCTCGAAAACTAAAACTTTTGAAATAGGAAAAGAGCCTTTAATCACATTCTTTACCATTTGCAATCATAAAATAGTCTAATATCTTCATTTTTTGCAACATACGTAGCTATTACCCTCGAAAACTAAAACTTTTGAAATAGGAAAAGAGCCTTTAATCACATTCTTTACCATTTGCAATCATAAAATAGTCTAATATCTTCATTTTTTCCACAGACATAGCTATTACCCTCGAAAACTAAAACTTTTGACATAGGAAAAGAGCCTTTAATCACATTCTTTACCATTTGCAATCATAAAATAGTCTAATATCTTCATTTTTTCAACATACGTAGCTATTACCCTCGAAAACTAAAATTTTGAAATAGGAAAAGAGCCTTTAATCACAATCTTTACCATGTGCAATCATAAAATAGTCTAATATCTTCATTTTTTCAACATACGTAGCTCTTACCCTCGAAAACTAAGACTTTTGACATAGGAAAAGAGCCTTTAATCACATTCTTTACCATTTGCAATCATAAAATAGTCTAATAGCTTCATTTTTTCAACATACGTAGCTCTTACCCCCGAAAACTAAAACTTTTGAAATAGGAAAAGAGCCTTTAATCACATTCTATACCAATTGCAATCATAAAATAGTCTAATACCTTCATTTTTGCAACATACGTAGCTATTACCCTCGAAAACTAAAACTTTTGAAATAGGAAAAGAGCCTTTAATCACATTCTTTACCATGTGCAATCATAAAATAGTCTAATATCTTCATTTTTTCCACAGACAAAGCTATTACCCTCGAAAACTAAAACTTTTGACATAGGAAAAGAGCCTTTAATCACATTCTTTACCATTTGCAATCATAAAATAGTCTAATATCTTCATTTTTTCAACATACGTAGCTATTACCCTCGAAAACTAAAACTTTTGAAATAGGAAAAGAGCCTTTAATCACATTCTTTACCATTTGCAATCATAAAATAGTCTAATATCTTCATTTTTTCAACATACGTAGCTATTACCCTCGAAAACTAAAACTTTTGAAATAGGAAAAGAGCCTTTAATCACATTCTTTACCATTTGCAATCATAAAATAGTCTAATATCTTCATTTTTTCAACATACGTAGCTATTACCCTCGAAAACTAAAACTTTTGAAATAGGAAAAGAGCCTTTAATCACATTCTTTACCATTTGCAATCATAAAATAGTCTAATATCTTCATTTTTTCAACATACGTAGCTATTACCCTCGAAAACTAAAACTTTTGAAATAGGAAAAGAGCCTTTAATCACATTCTTTACCATTTGCAATCATAAAATAGTCTAATATCTTCATTTTTTCAACATACGTAGCTATTACCCTCGAAAACTAAAACTTTTGAAATAGGAAAAGAGCCTTTAATCACATTCTTTACCATTGCAATCATAAAATAGTCTAATATCTTCATTTTTTCAACATACGTAGCTATTACCCTCGAAAACTAAAACTTTTGAAATAGGAAAAGAGCCTTTAATCACATTCTTTACCATTTGCAATCATAAAATAGTCTAATATCTTCATTTTTTCAACATACGTAGCTATTACCCTCGAAAACTAAAACTTTTGAAATAGGAAAAGAGCCTTTAATCACATTCTTTACCATTTGCAATCATAAAATAGTCTAATATCTTCATTTTTTCAACATACGTAGCTATTACCCTCGAAAACTAAAACTTTTGAAATAGGAAAAGAGCCTTTAATCACATTCTTTACCATTTGCAATCATAAAATAGTCTAATATCTTCATTTTTTCAACATACGTAGCTATTACCCTCGAAAACTAAAACTTTTGAAATAGGAAAAGAGCCTTTAATCACATTCTTTACCATTTGCAATCATAAAATAGTCTAATATCTTCATTTTTTCAACATACGTAGCTATTACCCTCGAAAACTAAAACTTTTGAAATAGGAAAAGAGCCTTTAATCACATTCTTTACCATTTGCAATCATAAAATAGTCTAATATCTTCATTTTTTCAACATACGTAGCTATTACCCTCGAAAACTAAAACTTTGAAATAGGAAAAGAGCCTTTAATCACATTCTTTACCATTGCAATCATAAAATAGTCTAATATCTTCATTTTTTCAACATACATAGCTATTACCCTCGAAAACTAAAACTTTTGAAATAGGAAAAGAGCCTTTAATCACATTCTTTACCATTTGCAATCATAAAATAGTCTAATATCTTCATTTTTTCAACATACGTAGCTATTACCCTCGAAAACTAAAACTTTTGACATAGGAAAAGAGCCTTTAATCACATTCTTTACCATTTGCAATCATAAAATAGTCTAATATCTTCATTTTTTCAACATACGTAGCTATTACCCTCGAAAACTAAAACTTTTGACATAGGAAAAGAGCCTTTAATCACATTCTTTACCATTTGCAATCATAAAATAGTCTAATATCTTCATTTTTTCAACATACGTAGCTATTACCCTCGAAAACTAAAACTTTTGAAATAGGAAAAGAGCCTTTAATCACATTCTTTACCATTTGCAATCATAAAATAGTCTAATATCTTCATTTTTTCAACATACGTAGCTATTACCCTCGAAAACTAAAACTTTTGAAATAGGAAAAGAGCCTTTAATCACATTCTTTACCATTTGCAATCATAAAATAGTCTAATATCTTCATTTTTTCAACATACGTAGCTATTACCCTCGAAAACTAAAACTTTTGAAATAGGAAAAGAGCCTTTAATCACATTCTTTACCATTTGCAATCATAAAATAGTCTAATATCTTCATTTTTTCAACATACGTAGCTATTACCCTCGAAAACTAAAACTTTTGAAATAGGAAAAGAGCCTTTAATCACATTCTTTACCATTTGCAATCATAAAATAGTCTAATATCTTCATTTTTTCAACATACGTAGCTATTACCCTCGAAAACTAAAACTTTTGACATAGGAAAAGAGCCTTTAATCACATTCTTTACCATTTGCAATCATAAAATAGTCTAATATCTTCATTTTTTCAACATACGTAGCTATTACCCTCGAAAACTAAAACTTTTGAAATAGGAAAAGAGCCTTTAATCACATTCTTTACCATTGCAATCATAAAATAGTCTAATATCTTCATTTTTTCAACATACGTAGCTATTACCCTCGAAAACTAAAACTTTTGAAATAGGAAAAGAGCCTTTAATCACATTCTTTACCATTTGCAATCATAAAATAGTCTAATATCTTCATTTTTTCAACATACGTAGCTATTACCCTCGAAAACTAAAACTTTTGACATAGGAAAAGAGCCTTTAATCACATTCTTTACCATTTGCAATCATAAAATAGTCTAATATCTTCATTTTTTCAACATATAGCTATTACCCTCGAAAACTAAAACTTTTGAAATAGGAAAAGAGCCTTTAATCACATTCTTTACCATTTGCAATCATAAAATAGTCTAATATCTTCATTTTTTCAACATACGTAGCTATTACCCTCGAAAACTAAAACTTTTGAAATAGGAAAAGAGCCTTTAATCACATTCTTTACCATTTGCAATCATAAAATAGTCTAATATCTTCATTTTTTCAACATACGTAGCTATTACCCTCGAAAACTAAAACTTTTGAAATAGGAAAAGAGCCTTTAATCACATTCTTTACCATTTGCAATCATAAAATAGTCTAATATCTTCATTTTTTCAACATACGTAGCTATTACCCTCGAAAACTAAAACTTTTGAATAGGAAAAGAGCCTTTAATCACATTCTTTACCATTTGCAATCATAAAATAGTCTAATATCTTCATTTTTTCAACATACGTAGCTATTACCCTCGAAAACTAAAACTTTTGAAATAGGAAAAGAGCCTTTAATCACATTCTTTACCATTTGCAATCATAAAATAGTCTAATATCTTCATTTTTTCAACATACGTAGCTATTACCCTCAAAAACTAAAACTTTTGACATAGGAAAAGAGCCTTTAATCACATTCTTTACCATTTGCAATCATAAAATAGTCTAATATCTTCATTTTTTCAACATACGTAGCTATTACCCTCGAAAACTAAAACTTTTGAAATAGGAAAAGAGCCTTTAATCACATTCTTTACCATTTGCAATCATAAAATAGTCTAATATCTTCATTTTTTCAACATACGTAGCTATTACCCTCGAAAACTAAAACTTTTGAAATAGGAAAAGAGCCTTTAATCACATTCTTTACCATTTGCAATCATAAAATAGTCTAATATCTTCATTTTTTCAACATACGTAGCTATTACCCTCGAAAACTAAAACTTTTGAAATAGGAAAAGAGCCTTTAATCACATTCTTTACCATTTGCAATCATAAAATAGTCTAATATCTTCATTTTTTCAACATACGTAGCTATTACCCTCGAAAACTAAAACTTTTGACATAGGAAAAGAGCCTTTAATCACATTCTTTACCATTTGCAATCATAAAATAGTCTAATATCTTCATTTTTTCAACATACGTAGCTATTACTCTCGAAAACTAAAACTTTTGAAATAGGAAAAGAGCCTTTAATCACATTCTTTACCATTGCAATTATAAAATAGTCTAATATCTTCATTTTTTCCACATACGTAGCTATTACCCTCGAAAACTAAAACTTTTGACATAGGAAAAGAGCCTTTAATCACATTCTTTACCATTTGCAATCATAAAATAGTCTAATATCTTCATTTTTTCAACATACGTAGCTATTACCCTCGAAAACTAAAACTTTTGAAATAGGAAAAGAGCCTTTAATCACATTCTTTACCATTGCAATCATAAAATAGTCTAATATCTTCATTTTTTAAACATACGTAGCTATTACCCTCGAAAACTAAAACTTTTGACATAGGAAAAGAGCCTTTAATCACATTCTTTACCATGTGCAATCATAAAATAGTCTAATATCTTCATTTTTTCAACATACGTAGCTATTACCCTCGAAAACTAAAACTTTTGACATAGGAAAAGAGCCTTTAATCACATTCTTTACCATTTGCAATCATAAAATAGTCTAATATCTTCATTTTTTCAACATACGTAGCTATTACCCTCGAAAACTAAAACTTTTGACATAGGAAAAGAGCCTTTAATCACATTCTTTACCATTTGCAATCATAAAATAGTCTAATATCTTCATTTTTTCAACATACGTAGCTCTTACCCCCGAAAACTAAAACTTTTGAAATAGGAAAAGAGCCTTTAATCACATTCTTTACCATTTGCAATCATAAAATAGTCTAATATCTTCATTTTTTCAACATACGTAGCTATTACCCTCGAAAACTAAAACTTTTGAAATAGGAAAAGAGCCTTTAATCACATTCTTTACCATGTGCAATCATAAAATAGTCTAATATCTTCATTTTTTCAACATACTTAGCTATTACCCTCGAAAACTAAAACTTTTGACATAGGAAAAGAGCCTTTAATCACATTCTTTACCATTTGCAATCATAAAATAGTCTAATATCTTCATTTTTTCAACATACGTAGCTCTTACCCCCGAAAACTAAAACTTTTGAAATAGGAAAAGAGCCTTTAATCACATTCTTTACCATTTGCAATCATAAAATAGTCTAATATCTTCATTTTTTCAACATACGTAGCTATTACCCTCGAAAACTAAAACTTTTGACATAGGAAAAGAGCCTTTAATCACATTCTTTACCATTTGCAATCATAAAATAGTCTAATATCTTCATTTTTTCAACATACGTAGCTATTACCCTCGAAAACTAAAACTTTTGAAATAGGAAAAGAGCCTTTAATCACATTCTTTACCATTTGCAATCATAAAATAGTCTAATATCTTCATTTTTTCAACATACGTAGCTCTTACCCCCGAAAACTAAAACTTTTGAAATAGGAAAAGAGCCTTTAATCACATTCTTTACCATTTGCAATCATAAAATAGTCTAATATCTTCATTTTTTCAACATACGTAGCTATTACCCTCGAAAACTAAAACTTTTGAAATAGGAAAAGAGCCTTTAATCACATTCTTTACCATTTGCAATCATAAAATAGTCTAATATCTTCATTTTTTCAACATACGTAGCTATTACCCTCGAAAACTAAAATTTTGAAATAGGAAAAGAGCCTTTAATCACATTCTTTACCATTGCAATCATAAAATAGTCTAATATCTTCATTTTTTCAACATACGTAGCTATTACCCTCGAAAACTAAAACTTTTGAAATAGGAAAAGAGCCTTTAATCACATTCTTTACCATTTGCAATCATAAAATAGTCTAATATCTTCATTTTTTCAACATACGTAGCTATTACCCTCGAAAACTAAAACTTTTGAAATAGGAAAAGAGCCTTTAATCACATTCTTTACCATTTGCAATCATAAAATAGTCTAATATCTTCATTTTTTCAACATACGTAGCTATTACCCTCGAAAACTAAAACTTTTGAAATAGGAAAAGAGCCTTTAATCACATTCTTTACCATTTGCAATCATAAAATAGTCTAATATCTTCATTTTTTCCACAGACATAGCTATTACCCTCGAAAACTAAAACTTTTGACATAGGAAAAGAGCCTTTAATCACATTCTTTACCATTTGCAATCATAAAATAGTCTAATATCTTCATTTTTTCAACATACGTAGCTATTACCCTCGAAAACTAAAATCTTGAAATAGGAAAAGAGCCTTTAATCACAATCTTTACCATGTGCAATCATAAAATAGTCTAATATCTTCATTTTTTCAACATACGTAGCTCTTACCCTCGAAAACTAAACTTTTGACATAGGAAAAGAGCCTTTAATCACATTCTTTACCATTTGCAATCATAAAATAGTCTAATAGCTTCATTTTTTCAACATACGTAGCTCTTACCCCGAAAACTAAAACTTTTGAAATAGGAAAAGAGCCTTTAATCACATTCTATACCAATTGCAATCATAAAATAGTCTAATATCTTCATTTTTTAAACATACGTAGCTATTACCCTCGAAAACTAAAACTTTTGAAATAGGAAAAGAGCCTTTAATCACATTCTTTACCATGTGCAATCATAAAATAGTCTAATATCTTCATTTTTTCAACATACGTAGCTATTACCCTCGAAAACTAAAACTTTTGACATAGGAAAAGAGCCTTTAATCACATTCTTTACCATTTGCAATCATAAAATAGTCTAATATCTTCATTTTTTCAACATACGTAGCTATTACCCTCGAAAACTAAAACTTTTGACATAGGAAAAGAGCCTTTAATCACATTCTTTACCATTTGCAATCATAAAATAGTCTAATATCTTCATTTTTTCAACATACGTAGCTATTACCCTCGAAAACTAAAACTTTTGAAATAGGAAAAGAGCCTTTAATCACATTCTTTACCATTTGCAATCATAAAATAGTCTAATATCTTCATTTTTTCAACATACGTAGCTATTACCCTCGAAAACTAAAACTTTTGAAATAGGAAAAGAGCCTTTAATCACATTCTTTACCATTTGCAATCATAAAATAGTCTAATATCTTCATTTTTTCAACATACGTAGCTATTACCCTCGAAAACTAAAACTTTTGACATAGGAAAAGAGCCTTTAATCACATTCTTTACCATTTGCAATCATAAAATAGTCTAATATCTTCATTTTTTCAACATACGTAGCTATTACCCTCGAAAACTAAAACTTTTGAAATAGGAAAAGAGCCTTTAATCACATTCTTTACCATTTGCAATCATAAAATAGTCTAATATCTTCATTTTTTCAACATACGTAGCTATTACCCTCGAAAACTAAAACTTTTGAAATAGGAAAAGAGCCTTTAATCACATTCTTTACCATTGCAATCATAAAATAGTCTAATATCTTCATTTTTTCAACATACGTAGCTATTCCCTCGAAAACTAAAACTTTTGACATAGGAAAAGAGCCTTTAATCACATTCTTTACCATTTGCAATCATAAAATAGTCTAATATCTTCATTTTTTCCACAACATACGTAGCTATTACCCTCGAAAACTAAAACTTTTGACAATAGGAAAAGAGCCTTTAATCACATTCTTTACCATTTGCAATCATAAAATAGTCTAATATCTTCATTTTTTCAACATATAGCTATTACCCTCGAAAACTAAAACTTTTGAAATAGGAAAAGAGCCTTTAATCACATTCTTTACCATTTGCAATCATAAAATAGTCTAATATCTTCATTTTTTCAACATACGTAGCTATTACCCTCGAAAACTAAAACTTTTGAAATAGGAAAAGAGCCTTTAATCACATTCTTTACCATTTGCAATCATAAAATAGTCTAATATCTTCATTTTTTCAACATACGTAGCTATTACCCTCGAAAACTAAAACTTTTGAAATAGGAAAAGAGCCTTTAATCACATTCTTTACCATTTGCAATCATAAAATAGTCTAATATCTTCATTTTTTACAACATACGTAGCTATTACCCTCGAAAACTAAAACTTTTGAAATAGGAAAAGAGCCTTTAATCACATTCTTTACCATTTGCAATCATAAAATAGTCTAATATCTTCATTTTTTCAACATACGTAGCTATTACCCTCGAAAACTAAAACTTTTGAAATAGGAAAAGAGCCTTTAATCACATTCTTTACCATTTGCAATCATAAAATAGTCTAATATCTTCATTTTTTCCAACATACGTAGCTATTACCCTCGAAAACTAAAACTTTTGACATAGGAAAAGAGCCTTTAATCACATTCTTTACCATTTGCAATCATAAAATAGTCTAATATCTTCATTTTTTCAACATACGTAGCTATTACCCTCGAAAACTAAAACTTTTGAAATAGGAAAAGAGCCTTTAATCACATTCTTTACCATTTGCAATCATAAAATAGTCTAATATCTTCATTTTTTCAACATACGTAGCTATTACCCTGAAAACTAAAACTTTTGAAATAGGAAAAGAGCCTTTAATCACATTCTTTACCATTTGCAATCATAAAATAGTCTAATATCTTCATTTTTTCAACATACGTAGCTATTACCCTCGAAAACTAAAACTTTTGAAATAGGAAAAGAGCCTTTAATCACATTCTTTACCATTTGCAATCATAAAATAGTCTAATATCTTCATTTTTTCAACATACGTAGCTATTACCCTCGAAAACTAAAACTTTTGAAATAGGAAAAGAGCCTTTAATCACATTCTTTACCATTTGCAATCATAAAATAGTCTAATATCTTCATTTTTTCAACATACGTAGCTATTACCCTCGAAAACTAAAACTTTTGAAATAGGAAAAGAGCCTTTAATCACATTCTTTACCATTTGCAATCATAAAATAGTCTAATATCTTCATTTTTTCAACATACGTAGCTATTACCCTCGAAAACTAAAACTTTTGACATAGGAAAAGAGCCTTTAATCACATTCTTTACCATTGCAATCATAAAATAGTCTAATATCTTCATTTTTTCAACATACGTAGCTATTACCCTCGAAAACTAAAACTTTTGAAATAGGAAAAGAGCCTTTAATCACATTCTTTACCATTTGCAATCATAAAATAGTCTAATATCTTCATTTTTTCAACATACGTAGCTATTACCCTCGAAAACTAAAACTTTTGAAATAGGAAAAGAGCCTTTAATCACATTCTTTACCATTTGCAATCATAAAATAGTCTAATATCTTCATTTTTTCAACATACGTAGCTATTACCCTCGAAAACTAAAACTTTTGAAATAGGAAAAGAGCCTTTAATCACATTCTTTACCATTTGCAATCATAAAATAGTCTAATATCTTCATTTTTTCAACATACGTAGCTATTACCCTCGAAAACTAAAACTTTTGACATAGGAAAAGAGCCTTTAATCACATTCTTTACCATTTGCAATCATAAAATAGTCTAATATCTTCATTTTTTCAACATACGTAGCTATTACCCTCGAAAACTAAAACTTTTGAAATAGGAAAAGAGCCTTTAATCACATTCTTTACCATGCAATCATAAAATAGTCTAATATCTTCATTTTTTCCACAGACCTAGCTATTACCCTCGAAAACTAAAACTTTTGAAATAGGAAAAGAGCCTTTAATCACATTCTTTACCATTTGCAATCATAAAATAGTCTAATATCTTCATTTTTTCAACATACGTAGCTATTACCCTCGAAAACTAAAACTTTTGAAATAGGAAAAGAGCCTTTAATCACATTCTTTACCATGTGCAATCATAAAATAGTCTAATATCTTCATTTTTTCACATACATAGCTATTACCCTCGAAAACTAAAACTTTTGACATAGGAAAAGAGCCTTTAATCACATTCTTTACCATTTGCAATCATAAAATAGTCTAATACCTTCATTTTTTCAACATACGTAGCTATTACCCTCGAAAACTAAAACTTTTGAAATAGGAAAAGAGCCTT
The DNA here is from genome assembly GCF_032884065.1 of Artemia franciscana. Classification (NCBI taxonomy): domain Eukaryota; kingdom Metazoa; phylum Arthropoda; class Branchiopoda; order Anostraca; family Artemiidae; genus Artemia; species Artemia franciscana. The sequence continues at coordinate 14,773 of NW_027063515.1, read as the reverse complement.
TAATCACATTCTTTACCATTTGCAATCATAAAATAGTCTAATATCTTCATTTTTTCAACATACGTAGCTATTACCCTCGAAAACTAAAACTTTTGAAATAGGAAAAGAGCCTTTAATCACATTCTTTACCATTTGCAATCATAAAATAGTCTAATATCTTCATTTTTTCAACATACGTAGCTATTACCCTCGAAAACTAAAACTTTTGAAATAGGAAAAGAGCCTTTAATCACATTCTTTACCATTGCAATCATAAAATAGTCTGATATCTTCATTTTTTCACCATACGTAGCTATTACCCTCAAAAACTAAAACTTTTGACATAGGAAAAGAGCCTTTAATCACATTCTTTACCATTTGCAATCATAAAATAGTCTAATATCTTCATTTTTTCAACATACGTAGCTAACCCTCGAAAACTAAAACTTTTGAAATAGGAAAAGAGCCTTTAATCACATTCTTTACCATTTGCAATCATAAAATAGTCTAATATCTTCATTTTTTCAACATACATAGCTATTACCCTCGAAAACTAAAACTTTTGAAATAGGAAAAGAGCCTTTAATCACATTCTTTACCATTTGCAATCATAAAATAGTCTAATATCTTCATTTTTTCAACATACGTAGCTATTACCCTCGAAAACTAAAACTTTTGACATAGGAAAAGAGCCTTTAATCACATTCTTTACCAGGCAATCATAAAATAGTCTAATATCTTCATTTTTTAAGTAGCTCTTACCCCCGAAAACTAAAACTTTTGAAATAGGAAAAGAGCCTTTAATCACATTCTTTACCATGTGCAATCATAAAATAGTCTAATATCTTCATTTTTTCAACATACGTAGCTATTACCCTCGAAAACTAAAACTTTTGACATAGGAAAAGAGCCTTTAATCACATTCTTTACCATTTGCAATCATAAAATAGTCTAATATCTTCATTTTTTCAACATACGTAGCTCTTACCCCCGAAAACTAAAACTTTTGAAATAGGAAAAGAGCCTTTAATCACATTCTTTACCATTTGCAATCATAAAATAGTCTAATATCTTCATTTTTCCAACATACGTAGCTATTACCCTCGAAAACTAAAACTTTTGACATAGGAAAAGAGCCTTTAATCACATTCTTTACCATATGCAATCATAAAATAGTCTAATATCTTCATTTTTTCGACATAAGTAGCTATTACCCTCGAAAACTAAATGTTTGACATAGGAAAAGAGCCTTTAATCACATTCTTTACCATTTGCAATCATAAAATAGTCTAATATCTTCATTTTTTCCACAGACAAAGTTATTACCCTCGAAAACTAAAACGTTTGACAAAGGAAAAGAGCCTTTAATCACATTCTTTACCATTTGCAATCATAAAATAGTCTAATATCTTCATTTTTTCAACATACGTAGCTATTACCATCGAAAACTAAAACTTTTGATATAGGAAAAGAGCCTTTAATCACATTCTTTACCATTTGCAATCATAAAATAGTCTAATATCTTCATTTTTTCAACATACGTAGCTATTACCGTCGAAAACTAAAACTTTTGAAATAGGAAAAGAGCCTTTAATCACATTCTTTACCATTTGCAATCATAAAATAGTCTAATATCTTCATTTTTTCAACATACGTAGCTATTACCCTCGAAAACTAAAACTTTTGACATAGAAAAAGAGCCTTTAATCACATTCTTTACCATTTGCAATCATAAAATAGTCTAATATCTTCATTTTTTCAACATACGTAGCTATTACCCTCGAAAACTAAAACTTTTGAAATAGGAAAAGAGCCTTTAATCACATTCTTTACCATTTGCAATCATAAAATAGTCTAATATCTTCATTTTTTCCACAGACATAGCTATTACCCTCGAAAACTAAAACTTTTGTCATAGGAAAAGAGCCTTTAATCACATTCTTTACCATTTGCAATCATAAAATAGTCTAATATCTTCATTTTTTCAACATACGTAGCTCTTACCCCCGAAAACTAAAACTTCTGAAATAGGAAAAGAGCCTTTAATCACATTCTTTACCATTTGCAATCATAAAATAGTCTAATATCTTCATTTTTTCCACAGACATAACTATTACCCTCGAAAACTAAACTTTTTGTCATAGGAAAAGAGCCTTTAATCACATTCTTTACCATTTGCAATCATAAAATAGTCTAATATCTTCATTTTTTCAACATACGTAGCTCTTACCCCGAAAACTAAAACTTCTGAAATAGGAAAAGAGCCTTTAATCACATTCTTTACCATGTGCAATCATAAAATAGTCTAATATCTTCATTTTTTCCACAGATATAGCTATTACCCTCGAAAACTAAAACTTTTGACATAGGAAAAGAGCCTTTAATCACATTCTTTACCATTTGCAATCATAAAATAGTCTAATATCTTCATTTTTTCAACATACGTAGCTCTTACCCCCGAAAACTAAAACTTTTGAAATAGGAAAAGAGCCTTTAATCACATTCTTTACCATTTGCAATCATAAAATAGTCTAATATCTTCATTTTTCCAACATACGTAGCTATTACCCTCGAAAACTAAAACTTTTGACATAGGAAAAGAGCCTTTAATCACATTCTTTACCATATGCAATCATAAAATAGTCTAATATCTTCATTTTTTCGACATAAGTAGCTATTGCCCTCGAAAACTAAATGTTTGACATAGAAAAGAGCCTTTAATCACATTCTTTACTATCTTTACTATAAATAGTCTAATATCTTCATTTTTTCAACATACGTAGCTCTTACCCCCGAAAACTAAAACTTTTGAAATAGGAAAAGAGCCTTTAATCACATTCTTTACCATTTGCAATCATAAAATAGTCTAATATCTTCATTTTTCCAACATACGTAGCTATTACCCTCGAAAACTAAAACTTTTGACATAGGAAAAGAGCCTTTAATCACATTCTTTACCATATGCAATCATAAAATAGTCTAATATCTTCATTTTTTCGACATAAGTAGCTATTGCCCTCGAAAACTAAATGTTTGACATAGAAAAGAGCCTTTAATCACATTCTTTACCATTTGCAATCATAAAATAGTCTAATATCTTCATTTTTTCCACAGACATAGCTATTACCCTCGAAAACTAAAACTTTTGTCATAGGAAAAGAGCCTTTAATCACATTCTTTACCATTTGCAATCATAAAATAGTCTAATATCTTCATTTTTTCAACATACGTAGCTCTTACCCCCGAAAACTAAAACTTCTGAAATAGGAAAAGAGCCTTTAATCACATTCTTTACCATGTGCAATCATAAAATAGTCTAATATCTTCATTTTTTCCACAGATATAGCTATTACCCTCGAAAACTAAAACTTTTGACATAGGAAAAGAGCCTTTAATCACATTCTTTACCATTTGCAATCATAAAATAGTCTAATATCTTCATTTTTTCAACATACGTAGCTCTTACCCCCGAAAACTAAAACTTTTGAAATAGGAAAAGAGCCTTTAATCACATTCTTTACCATTTGCAATCATAAAATAGTCTATTATCTTCATTTTTCCAACATACGTAGCTATTACCCTCGAAAACTAAAACTTTTGACATAGGAAAAGAGCCTTTAATCACATTCTTTACCATATGCAATCATAAAATAGTCTAATATCTTCATTTTTTCGACATAAGTAGCTATTGCCCTCGAAAACTAAATGTTTGACATAGAAAAGAGCCTTTAATCACATTCTTTACCATTTGCAATCATAATATAGTCTTATATCTTCATTTTTTCCACAGACAAAGTTATTACCCTCGAAAACTAAAACTTTTGACAAAGGAAAAGAGCCTTTAATCACATTCTTTACCATTTGCAATCATAAAATAGTCTAATATCTTCCTTTTTTCAACATACGTAGCTATTACCATCGAAAACTAAAACTTTTGATATAGGAAAAGAGCCTTTAATCACATTCTTTACCATTTGCAATCATAAAATAGTCTAATATCTTCATTTTTTCAACATACATAGCTATTACCGTCGAAAACTAAAACTTTTGAAATAGGAAAAGAGCCTTTAATCACATTCTTTACCATTTGCAATCATAAAATAGTCTAATATCTTCATTTTTTCAACATACGTAGCTATTACCCTCGAAAACTAAAACTTTTGACATGGAAAAAGAGCCTTTAATCACATTCTTTACCATTTGCAATCATAAAATAGTCTAATATCTTCATTTTTTTTCAACTTACGTAGCTATTACCCTCGAAAACTAAAACTTTTGAAATAGGAAAAGAGCCTTTAATCACATTCTTTACCATTTGCAATCATAAAATAGTCTAATATCTTCATTTTTTCCACAGACATAGCTATTACCCTCGAAAACTAAAACTTTTGTCATAGGAAAAGAGCCTTTAATCACATTCTTTACCATTTGCAATCATAAAATAGTCTAATATCTTCATTTTTTCAACATACGTAGCTCTTACCCCCGATTAAAAAAAAAAAACTAGTTTTTTAACTGAAAGTAAGGAGCGACATTAAAACTTAAAACGAACAGAAATTACTCCGTATATGAAATGGGTTGTCCCCTCCGCAATCCCTCGCTCTTTACGCTAAAGTTTGACTCTTTGCCACAATTCTACTTTTTAAAACAACTAAAACTTTAGCGTAAAGAGCGTGGGACTGCGGAGGGGACAACCCATTTCATATACGGAGTAATTTCTGTTCGTTTTAAGTTTTAATGTCGCTCCTTACTTTCAGTTAAAAAACTAGTTTTTTTTATTTAATTTCTGAACGTTTTTGAATTAATGCATGTTTGATTTTGGCTCTCCGCACATAAATTATTGAAATGAAATTAGTATATTAATTTTTTTTTGGCTAAATGGCTTTCTCTTAGTTTTGATCAGACGATTTTGAGAAATAAGGGGTGGGGAAGGAGGCCTAGCTGCCCTCCAATTTTTCGGTTACTTAAAAAGGCTACTATAACTTTTAATATTCAATGAACGTTTTTATTAGTAAAAAATATACGTAACTTAAGAATTAACTTACGTAACAAACTTTTATATTCTTATATTTTTATTATGTGTACGAGGGGGTTTGTACCCTCGTTAATACCTCGCTCTTTACACTAAATCGTAAGTTTTGTTCCAATTCTTTAAGAATGACCTCTGAATCAAATAGGCCGTTGAATAAATAGTTGAAATCACTAAAAATATTTTAGCATAAAGAGCGAGGTATTTATCTCCTCCTAAATATCTCGCTCTTTATGCAAAAGTATTTTTAGAGCCCTTCATATGCGTAATAATCTCTTTTTGTTTTAAATTTCAATGCTATTCCTTACTTTCATTTGAAAAAACGTTTTCATGTTTATTTTTTCATTGTTTTTTTTTTATAGTAATGCTAGAAAATCCTGCGCCCTTTTCATTGAATTTTTTTCAACCATGGCATATTTCTCCAAGGAAAGATCCTCCCACATAGCCCCCTCCCTCAAACCTACCCCCAAAACCAAAAAAATCCCCCTGAAAACGTCTGTACACTTCCCAATAACCATTATTATATGTAAACACTGGTTGAAGTTTGTAACTTGCAACCCCTCCCCCAGGGACTGTGGGGGAGTAAGTCATCCCCAAAAACATAGTTATTAAGATTTTCGACTATGCCAAACAAAATGGCTATCTCAAAATTTTGATCCGTTGACTTTGGGAAAAAAATGAGCGTGGGAGGGGGCCTCGATGCCCTCCAATTTTTTTGGTCACTTAAAAAGGGCACTAGAACTTTTCATTTTCGTTAGAATGAGCCCTCTTGCGACATTCTAGGACCACTTGGTCGATACGATGACCCCTGGGAAAAAAAAACAAAAAAAAAACAAATAAACACGCACCCGTGATTTGTCTTCTGGCAAAAAATGCAAAATTCCACATTTTTGTAGATAGGAGCTTGAAACTTCTACAGTAGGGTTCTCTGATACGCTGAATCTGATGGTGTCATTTTCGTTAAGATCCTACGACTTTTAGGGGGTGTTTCCCCCTATTTTCCTAAATAAGGCAAATTTTCTCAGGCTCGTAACTTTTGATGGCTCGTAACTTTTGAAGACTAAACTTGATGAAACTTATATATTTAAAATCAGCATTAAAATGCGATTCTTTTGATGTAGCTATTTATATCAAAATTCAATTTTTTAGAGTTTTGGTTACTATTGAGCCGGATCGCTCCTTACTACAGTTCGTTACCACGAACTGTTTGAAAACTAAAACTTCTGAAATAGGAAAAGAGCCTTTAATCACATTCTTTACCATGTGCAATCATAAAATAGTCTAATATCTTCATTTTTTCCACAGATATAGCTATTACCCTCGAAAACTAAAACTTTTGACATAGGAAAAGAGCCTTTAATCACATTCTTTACCATTTGCAATCATAAAAGAGTCTAATATCTTCATTTTTTCCACAGACATAGCTATTACCCTCGAAAACTAAAACTTTTGAAATAGGAAAAGAGCCTTTAATCGCATTCTTTACCATTTGCAATCATAAAATAGTCTAATACCTTCATTTTTGCAACATACGTAGCTATTACCCTCGAAAACTAAAACTTTTGAAATAGGAAAAGAGCCTTTAATCACATTCTTTACCATTTGCAATCATAAAATAGTCTAATATCTTCATTTTTTCCACAGACATAGCTATTACCCTCGAAAACTAAAACTTTTGACATAGGAAAAGAGCCTTTAATCACATTCTTTACCATTTGCAATCATAAAATAGTCTAATATCTTCATTTTTTCAACATACGTAGCTATTACCCTCGAAAATTAAAATTTTGAAATAGGAAAAGAGCCTTTAATCACATTCTTTACCATGTGCAATCATAAAATAGTCTAATATCTTCATTTTTTCAACATACGTAGCTCTTACCCTCGAAAACTAAAACTTTTGACAAAGGAAAAGAGCCTTTAATCACATTCTTTACCATTTGCAATCATAAAATAGTCTAATAGCTTCATTTTTTCAACATACGTAGCTCTTACCCCCGAAAACTAAAACTTTTGAAATAGGAAAAGAGCCTTTAATCACATTCTATACCAATTGCAATCATAAAATAGTCTAATATCTTCATTTTTTAAACAAACGTAGCTATTACCCTCGAAAACTAGAACTTTTGAAATAGGAAAAGAGCCTTTAATCACATTCTTTACCATGTGCAATCATAAAATAGTCTAATATCTTCATTTTTTCAACATACGTAGCTATTACCCTCGAAAACTAAAACTTTTGACATAGGAAAAGAGCCTTTAATCACATTCTTTACCATTTGCAATCATAAAATTGTCTAATATCTTCATTTTTTCAACATACGTAGCTATTACCCTCGAAAACTAAAACTTTTGACATAGGAAAAGAGCCTTTAATCACATTCTTTACCATTTGCAATCATAAAATAGTCTTATATCTTCATTTTTTCCACAGACAAAGCTATTACCCTCGAAAACTAAAACTTTTGACATAAGAAAAGAGACTTTAATCACATTCTTTACCATTTGTAATCATAAAATAGTCTAATATCTTCATTTTTTCAACATACATAGCTATTACCCCCGAAAACTAAAACTTTTGAAATAGGAAAAGAGCCTTTAATCACATTCTTTACCATGTGCAATCATAAAATAGTCTAATATCTTCATTTTTTCCACAGACAAAGCCATTACCCTCGAAAACTAAAACTTTTGACATAAGAAAAGAGACTTTAATCACATTCTTTACCATTTGCAATCATAAAATAGTCTAATATCCTCATTTTTTTTAAAATACGTAGCTATAACCCTCGAAAACTAAAACTTTTGAAATAGGAAAAGAGCCATTAATCACATTCATTACCATTTGCAATCATAAAATAGTCTAATATCTTCATTTTTTCAACATACGTAGCTATTACCATCGAAAACTAAAACTTTTGAAATAGGAAAAGAGCCTTTAATCACATTCTTTACCATTTGCAATCATAAAATAGTCTAATATCTTCATTTTTTTAACATACGTAGCTATAAGCCTCGAAAACTAAAACTTTTGAAATAGGAAAAGAGCCTTTAATCACATTCTTTACCATGTGCAATCATAAAATAGTCTAAAATCTTCATTTTTTCAACAGACATAGCTATTTCCCTCGAAAACTAAAACTTTTGACATAGGAAAAGAGCCTTTAATCACATTCTTTACCATGTGCAATCATAAAATAGTCTAATATCTTCATTTTTTCAACATACGTAGCTATTACCCTCGAAAACTAAAACTTTTGAAATAGGAAAAGAGCCTTTAATCACATTCTTTACCATTTGCAATCATAAAATAGTCTAATATATTCATTTTTTCAACATACGTAGCTATTACCCACGAAAACTAAAACTTTCGAAATAGGAAAAGAGCCTTTAATCACATTCTTTACCATTTGTAATCATAAAATAGTCTAATATCTTCATTTTTTCAACATACGTAGCTATTACACTCGAAAACTAAAACTTTTGACATAGGAAAAGAGCCTTTAATCACATTCATTACCATTTGCAATCATAAAATTGTCTAATATCTTCATTTTTTCAACATACGTAGCTATTACCCTCGAAAACTAAAACTTTTGAAATAGGAAAAGAGCCTTTAATCATATTCTTTACCATTTGCTATCATAAAATAGTCTAATATCTTCATTTTTTCAACATACGTAGCTATTACCCTCGAAAACTAAAGCTTTTGACATAGGAAAAGTTTGACATAAAATAGTCTAATATCTTCATTTTTTCTACATACGTAGCTATTACCCACGAAAACTAAAACTTTCGAAATAGGAAAAGAGCCTTTAATCACATTCTTTACCATTTGTAATCATAAAATAGTCTAATATCTTCATTTTTTCAACATACGTAGCTATTACACTCGAAAACTAAAACTTTTGACATAGGAAAAGAGCCTTTAATCACATTCATTACCATTTGCAATCATAAAATAGTCACACTCTTTTTTAATCACACTCTTTACCATATGCAATCATAAAATTGTCTAATATCATCATTTTTTCAACATACGTAGCTATTACCCTCGAAAACTAAAACTTTTGACATAAGAATAGTCTAATATCTTCATTTTTTCTACAGACATAGCTATTACCCTTGCAAACTAAAACTTTTGAAATAGGAAAAGAGCCTTTAATCACATTCTTTACCATGTGCAATCATAAAATAGTCTAAAATCTTCATTTTTTCAACAGACATAGCTATTTCCCTCGAAAACTAAAACTTTTGAAATAGGAAAAGAGCCTTTAATCACATTCTTTACCATTTGCAATCATAAAATAGTCTAATATCTTCATTTTTTCTACAGACCTAGCTATTACCCTCGAAAAATAAAACTTTTGAAATAGGAAAAGAGCCTTTAATCACATTCTTTACCATGTGCAATCATAAAATAGTCTAAAATCTTCATTTTTTCAACAGACATAGCTATTTCCCTCGAAAACTAAAACTTTTGACATAGGAAAAGAGCCTTTAATCACATTCTTTACCATTTGCAATCATAAAATAGTCTAATATCTTCATTTTTTCAACATACGTAGCTATTACCGTCGAAAACTAAAACTTTTGAAATAGGAAAAGAGCCTTTAATCACATTCTTTGCCATGTGCAATCATAAAATAGTCTAATATCTTCATTTTTCAACATACGTAGCTATTACCCTCGAAAACTAAGACTTTTGACATAGGAAAAGAGCCTTTAATCACATTCTTTACCATTTGCAATCATAAAATAGTCTAATATCTTCATTTTTTCAACATACGTAGCTATTACCCTCGAAAACTAAAACTTTTGAAATAGGAAAAGAGCCTTTAATCACATTCTTTACCATTTCCAATCATAAAATAGTCTAATATCTTCATTTTTTCAACATACGTAGCTATTACCCACGAAAACTAAAACTTTCGAAATAGGAAAAGAGCCTTTAATCACATTCTTTACCATTTGTAATCATAAAATAGTCTAATATCTTCATTTTTTCAACATACGTAGCTATTACACTCGAAAACTAAAACTTTTGACATAGGAAAAGAGCCTTTAATCACATTCTTTACCATTTGCAATCATAAAATTGTCTAATATCTTCATTTTTTCAACATACGTAGCTATTACCCTCGAAAACTAAAACTTTTGAAATAGGAAAAGAGCCTTTAATCACATTCTTTACCATTTGCTATCATAAAATAGTCTAATATCTTCATTTTTTCAACATACGTAGCTATTACCCTCGAAAACTAAAACTTTTGACATAGGAAAAGAGCCTTTAATCACATTCTTTACCATTTGCAATCATAAAATAGTCTAATATCTTCATTTTTTCAACATACGTAGCTATTACCCTCGATAACTAAAACTTTTGACATATGAAAAGAGCCTTTAATCACATTCTTTACCATGTGCAATCATAAAATAGTCTAATATCTTCATTTTTTCAACATACGTAGTTATAACCCTCGAAAACTAAAACTTTTGAAATAGGAAAAGAGCCTTTAATCAAATTCTTTACCATTTGCAATCATAAAATAGTCTAATGTCTTCATTTTTTCAACATACGTAGCTATTAGCCTCGAAAACTAAAACTTTTGACATAGGAAAAGAGCCTTTAATCACATTCTTTACCATTTGCAATCATAAAATAGTCTAATATCTTCATTTTTTCAACATACGTAGCTATTACCCTCGAAAACTAAAACTTTTGAAATAGGAAAAGAGCCTTTAATCATATTCTTTACCATGTGCAATCATAAAATAGTCTAATATCTTCATTTTTTCAACATACTTAGCTATTACCCTCGAAAACTAAAACTTTTGAAATAGGAAAAGAGCCTTTAATCACATTCTTTACCATGTGCAATCATAAAATAGTCTAATATCTTCTTTTTTTCAACATACGTAGCTATTAACCTCGGAAACTAAAACTTTTGAAATAGGAAAAGAGCCTTTAATCACACTCTTTACCATATGCAATCATAAAATTGTCTAATATCTTCATTTTTTCAACATACGTAGCTATTACCCTCGAAAACTAAAACTTTTGACATAAGAATAGTCTAATATCTTCGTTTTTTCTACAGACATAGCTATTACCCTCGAAAATTAAAACTTTTGAAATAGGAAAAGAGCCTTTAATCACATTCTTTACCATGTGCAATCATAAAATAGTCTAAAATCTTCATTTTTTCAATAGACATAGCTATTTCCCTCGAAAACTAAAACTTTTGAAATAGGAAAAGAGCCTTTAATCACATTCTTTACCATTTGCAATCATAAAATAGTCTAATATCTTGATTTTTTCAACATACGAAGCTATTACCCTCGAAAACTAAAACTTTTGAAATAGGAAAAGAGCCTTTAATCACATTCTTTACCATGTGCAATCATAAAATAGTCTAATATCTTCATTTTTTCTACAGACCTAGCTATTACCCTCGAAAACTAAAACTTTTGAAATAGGAAAATAGCCTTTAATCACAATATTTACCATTTGCAATCATAAAATAGTCTAATATCTTCATTTTTTCAACATACGTAGCTATTACCCTCAAAAACTAAAACTTTTGAAATAGGAAAAGAGCCTTTAATCACACTCTTTACCATGTGCAATCAATAAAATAGTCTAATATCTTCATTTTTTCAACATACGTAACTATTACCCTCGAAAACTAAAACTTTTGAAATAGGAAAAGAGCCTTTAATCACATTCTTTACCATGTGCAATCATAAAATAGTCTAATATCTTCATTTTTTCAACATACGTAGCTATTACCCTCGAAAACTAAAACTTTTGAAATAGGAAAAGAGCCTTTAATCACATTCTTTACCATGTGCAATCATAAAATTGTCTGATATCTTCATTTTTTCCACAGACAAAGCTCTTACCCCCGAAAACTAAAACTTTTGAAATAGGAAAAGAGCCTTTAATCACATTCTTTACCGTTTGCAATCATAAAATAGTCTAATATCTTCATTTTTTCAACATACGTAGCTATTACCCTCGAAAATTAAAACTTTTGAAATAGGAAAAGAGCCTTTAATCACATTCTTTACCATTTGCAATCATAAAATAGTCTAATATCTTCATTTTTTCAACATACGTAGCTATTACCCTCGAATACTAAAACTTTTGAAATAGGAAAAGAGCCTTTAATCACATTCTTTACCATTTGCAATAAATAAAATAGTCTAATATCTTCATTTTTTCAACATACGTAGCTATGAACCTCGAAAACTAAAACTTTTGAAATAGGAAAAGAGCCTTTAATCACATTCTTTACTATTTGCAATCATAAAATAGTCTAATATCTTCATTTTTTCAACATACGTAGCTATTACCCTCGAAAACTAAAACTTTTGAAATAGGAAAAGAGCCTTTAATCACATTCTTTACCATGTGCAATCATAAAATAGTCTAATATCTTTATTTTTTCAACATACTTAGCTATTACCCTCGAAAATTAAAACTTTTGACATAGGAAAAGAGCCTTTAATCACATTCTTTACCATGTGCAATCATAAAATAGTCTAATATCTTCATTTTTTTAACATACGTAGCTATTACCCTCGAAAACTAAAACTTTTGACATAGGAAAAGAGCCTTTAATCACATTCTTTACCATGTGCAATCATAAAATAGTCTAATATCTTCATTTTTTCAACATACGTAGCTATTACCCTCGAAAACTAAAACTTTTGACATAGGAAAAGAGCCTTTAATCACATTCTTTACCATTTGCAATCATAAAATAGTCTAATATCTTCATTTTTTCAACAGACATAGCTATTTCCCTCGAAAATTAAAACTTTTGAAATAGGAAAAGAGCCTTTAATCACATTCTTTACCATTTGCAATCATAAAATAGTCCAATATCTTCATTTTTTCAACTTACGTAGCTATTACCCTCGAAAACTAAAACTTTTGAAATAGGAAAAGAGCCTTTAATCAAATTCTTTACCATGTGCAATCATAAAATAGTCTAATATCTTCATTTTTTCTACAGACCTAGCTATTACCCTCGAAAACTAAAACTTTTTAAATAGGAAAAGAGCCTTTAATCACATTATTTACCATTTGCAATCATAAAATAGTCTAATATCTTCATTTTTTCAACATACGTAGCTATTACCCTCGAAAACTAAAACTTTTGAAATAGGAAAAGAGCCTTTAATCACATTCTTTACCATGTGCAATCAATAAAATAGTCTAATATCTTCATTTTTTCAACATACGTAGCTATTACCCTCGAAAACTAAAACTTTTGAAATAGGAAAAGAGCCTTTAATCACATTCTTTACCATGTGCAATCATAAAATAGTCTAATATCTTCATTTTTTCAACATACGTAGCTATTACCCTCGAAAACTAAAACTTTAGAAATAGGAAAAGAGCCTTTAATCACATTCTTTACCATGTGCAATCATAAAATTGTCTGATATCTTCATTTTTTCCACAGACAAAGCTCTTACCCCCGAAAACTAAAACTTTTGAAATAGGAAAAGAGCCTTTAATCACATTCTTTACCATGTGCAATCATAAAATAGTCTAATATCTTCATTTTTTCAACATACGTAGCTATTACCTTCGAAAACTAAAACTTTTGAAATAGGAAAAGAGCCTTTAATCACATTCTTTACCATTTGCAATCATAAAATAGTCTAATATCTTCATTTTTTCAACATACGTAGCTATTACCCTCGAAAACTAAAACTTTTGACATAGGAAAAGAGCCTTTAATCACATTCTTTACCATTTGCAATCATAAAATTGTCTAATATCTTCATTTTTTCAACATACGTAGCTATTACCCTCGAATACTAAAACTTTTGAAATAGGAAAAGAGCCTTTAATCACATTCTTTACCATTTGCAATAAATAAAATAGTCTAATATCTTCATTTTTTCAACATACGTAGCTATTACCCTCGAAAACTAAAACTTTTGAAATAGGAAAAGAGCCTTTAATCACATTCTTTACCATGTGCAATCATAAAATAGTCTAATACCTTCATTTTTTCAACATACGTTGCTATTACCCTCGAAAACTAAAACTTTAGAAGTAGGAAAAGAGCCTTTAATCACATTCTTTACCATGTGCAATCATAAAATTGTCTGATATCTTCATTTTTTCCACAGACAAAGCTCTTACCCCCGAAAACTAAAACTTTTGAAATAGGAAAAGAGCCTTTAATCACATTCTTTACCATGTGCAATCATAAAATAGTCTAATATCTTCATTTTTTCAACATACGTAGCTATTACCTTCGAAAACTAAAACTTTTGAAATAGGAAAAGAGCCTTTAATCACATTCTTTACCATTTGCAATCATAAAATAGTCTAATATCTTCATTTTTTCAACATACGTAGCTATTACCCTCGAAAACTAAAACTTTTGACATAGGAAAAGAGCCTTTAATCACATTCTTTACCATTTGCAATCATAAAATTGTCTAATATTTTCATTTTTTCAACATACGTAGCTATTACCCTCGAAAACTAAAACTTTTGAAATAGGAAAAGAGCCTTTAATCACATTCTTTACCATTTGCAATAAATAAAATAGTCTAATATCTTCATTTTTTCAACATACGTAGCTATGAACCTCGAAAACTAAAACTTTTGAAATAGGAAAAGAGCCTTTAATCACATTCTTTACCATTTGCAATCATAAAATAGTCTAATATTTTCATTTTTTTAACATACGTAGCTATTACCCTCGAAAACTAAAACTTTTGACATAGGAA
>NW_027063514.1:0-34161 GCF_032884065.1 Artemia franciscana | reverse complement strand
TGTGATTAAAGGCTATTTTCCTATTTCAAAAGTTTTAGTTTTCGAGGGTAATAGCTACGTATGTTGAAAAAATGAAGATATTAGACTATTTTATGATTGCAAATGGTAAAGAATGTGATTAAAGGCTCTTTTCCTATGTCAAAAGTTTTAGTTTTCAAGGGTAATAGCTAAGTATGTTGAGAAAATGAAGATATTAGACTATTTTATTATTGCACATGGTAAAGAATGTGATTAAAGGCTCTTTTCCTATGTCAAAAGTTTTAGTTTTCGAGGGTAATAGCTACGTATATTGAAAAAATGAAGATATTAGACTATTTTATGATTGCAAATGGTAAAGAATGTGATTAAAGGCTCTTTTCCTATTTCAAAAGTTTTAGTTTTCGAGGGTAATAGCTACGTATGTTGAAAAAATGAAGATATTAGACTATTTTATGAAAGCAAATGGTAAAGAATGTGATTAAAGGCTCTTTTCCTATGTCAAAAGTTTCGGTTTTTTAGGGTAATAGATACGTATGTTGAAAAAATGAAGATATTAGACTATTTTATGATTGCAAATGGTAAAGAATGTGATTAAAGGCTCTTTTCCTATGTCAAAAGTTTTACTTTTCGAGGGTAATAGCTACGTATGTTGAAAAAATGAAGATATTAGACTATTTTATGATTGCACATGGTAAAGAATGTGATTAAAGGCTCTTTTCCTATTTCAAAAGTTTTAGTTTTCGAGGGTAATAGCTACGTATGTTGAAAAAATGAAGATATTAGACTATTTTATGATTGCACATGGTAAAGAATGTGATTAAAGGCTCTTTTCCTATTTCAAAAGTTTTAGTTTTCGAGGGTAATAGCTACGTATGTTGAAAAAATGAAGATATTAGACTATTTTATGATTACAAATGGTAAAGAATGTGATTAAAGGCTTTTTTCCTATTTCAAAAGTTTTAGTTTTCGAGGGTAATAGCTTTGTCTGTGGAAAAAATGAAGATATTAGACTATTTTATGATTGCAAATGGTAAAGAATTTGATTAAAGGCTCTTTTCCTATTTCAAAAGTTTTAGTTTTCGAGGGTAATAGCTATGTCTATGGAAAAAATGAAGATATTAGACTATTTTATGATTGCAAATGGTAAAGAATGTGATTAAAGGTTTTTTTCCTATTTCAAAAGTTTTAGTTTTCGAGGGTAATAGCTATGTCTGTGAAAAAATGAAGATATTAGACTATTTTATGATTGCACATGGTAAAGAATGTGATTAAAGGCTCTTTTCCTATGTCAAAAGTTTAGTTTTCGAGGGTAATAGCTACGTATGTTGAAAAAATGAAGATATTAGACTATTTTATGATTGCACATGGTAAAGAATGTGATTAAAGGCTCTTTTCCTATTTCAAAAGTTTTAGTTTTCGAGGGTAATAGCTACGTATGTTGAAAAAATGAAGATATTAGACTATTTTATGATTGCACATGGTAAAGAATGTGATTAAAGGCTCTTTTCCTATTTCAAAAGTTTTAGTTTTCGAGGGTAATAGCTACGTATGTTGAAAAAATGAAGATATTAGACTATTTTATGATTGCAAATGGTAAAGAATGTGATTAAAGGCTCTTTTCCTATTTCAAAAGTTTTAGTTTTCGAGGGTAATAGCTTTGTCTGTCGAAAAAATGAAGATATTAGACTATTTTATGATTGCAAATGGTAAAGAATGTGATTAAAGGCTCTTTTCCTATTTCAAAAGTTTTAGTTTTCAAGGGTAATAGCCACGTATGTTGAAAAAATGAAGATATTAGACTATTTTATGATTACAAATGGTAAAGAATGTGATTAAAGGCTCTTTTCCTATTTCAAAAGTTTTAGTTTTCGAGGGTAATAGCTACGTATGTTGAAAAAATGAAGATATTAGACTATTTTATGATTGCAAATGGTAAAGAATGTGATTAAAGGCTCTTTTCCTATTTCAAAAGTTTTAGTTTTCGGGGGTAAGAGCTTTGTCTGTGGAAAAAATGAAGATATTAGACTATTTTATGATTGCAAATGGTAAAGAATGTGATTAAAGGCTCTTTTCCTATTTCAAAAGTTTTAGTTTTCAAGGGTAATAGCTACGTATGTTGAAAAAATGAAGATATTAGACTATTTTATGATTGCAAATGGTAAAGAATGTGATTAAAGGCTCTTTTCCTATGTCAAAAGTTTTAGTTTTTTAGGGTAATAGCTACGTATGTGGAAAAAATGAAGATATTAGACTATTTTATGATTGCAAATGGTAAAGAATGTGATTAAAGGCTCTTTTCCTATTTCAAAAGTTTTAGTTTTCGAGGGTAATAGCTATATCTGTGGAAAAAATGAAGATATTAGACTATTTTATGATTGCAAAGGGTAAAGAATGTGATTAAAGGCTTTTTTCCTATTTCAAAAGTTTTAGTTTTCGAGGGTAATAGCTATGTCTGTGGAAAAAATGAAGATATTAGACTATTTTATGATTGCAAATGGTAAAGAATGTGATTAAAGGCTCTTTTCCTATTTCAAAAGTTTTAGTTTTCGAGGGTAATAGCTACGTATGTTGAAAAAATGAAGATATTAGACTATTTTATGATTGCACATGGTAAAGAATGTGATTAAAGGCTCTTTTCCTATGTCAAAAGTTTTAGTCTTCGAGGGTAATAGCTACGTATGATGAAAAAACGAAGATATTAGACTATTTTATGATTGCACATGGTAAAGAATGTGATTAAAGGCTCTTTTCCTATTTCAAAAGTTTTAGTTTTCGAGGGTAATAGCTACGTATGTTGAAAAAATGAAGATATTAGACTATTTTATGATTCCACATGGTAAAGAATGTGATTAAAGGCTCTTTTCCTATTTCAAAAGTTTTAGTTTTCGAGGGTAATAGCTACGTATGTTGAAAAAATGAAGATATTAGACTATTTTATGATTGCAAATGGTAAAGAATGTGATTAAAGGCTTTTTTCCTATTTCAAAAGTTTTAGTTTTCGAGGGTAATAGCTATGTCTGTGAAAAAATTAAGATATTAGACTATTTTATGATTGCACATGGTAAAGAATTTGATTAAAGGCTCTTTTCCTATGTCAAAAGTTTTAGTTTTCGAGGGTAATAGCTACGTATGTTGAAAAAATGAAGATATTAGACTATTTTATGATTGCACATGGTAAAGAATGTGATTAAAGGCTCTTTTCCTATTTCAAAAGTTTTAGTTTTCGAGGGTAATAGCTACGTATGTTGAAAAAATGAAGATATTAGACTATTTTATGATTGCACATGGTAAAGAATGTGATTAAAGGCTTTTTTCCTATTTCAAAAGTTTTAGTTTTCGAGGGTAATAGCTACGTATGTTGAAAAAATGAAGATATTAGACTATTTTATGATTGCAAATGGTAAAGAATGTGATTAAAGGCTCTTTTCCTATTTCAAAAGTTTTAGTTTTCGAGGGTAATAGCTTTGTCTGTGGAAAAAATGAAGATATTAGACTATTTTATGATTGCAAATGGTAAAGAATTTGATTAAAGGCTCTTTTCCTATTTCAAAAGTTTTAGTTTTCGAGGGTAATAGCTATGTCTATGGAAAAAATGAAGATATTAGACTATTTTATGATTGCACATGGTAAAGAATGTGATTAAAGGCTTTTTTCCTATTTCAAAAGTTTTAGTTTTCGAGGGTAATAGCTATGTCTGTGAAAAATGAAGATATTAGACTATTTTATTGATTGCACATGGTAAAGAATGTGATTAAAGGCTCTTTTCTATTTCAAAAGTTTTAGTTTTCGAGGGTAATAGCTACGTATGTTGAAAAAATGAAGATATTAGACTATTTTATGATTGCACATGGTAAAGAATGTGATTAAAGGCTCTTTTCCTATTTCAAAAGTTTTAGTTTTCGAGGGTAATAGCTACGTATGTTGAAAAAATGAAGATATTAGACTATTTTATGATTGCACATGGTAAAGAATGTGATTAAAGGCTCTTTTCCTATTTCAAAAGTTTTAGTTTTCGAGGGTAATAGCTACGTATGTTGAAAAAATGAAGATATTAGACTATTTTATGATTGCAAATGGTAAAGAATGTGATTAAAGGCTCTTTTCCTATTTCAAAAGTTTTAGTTTTCGAGGGTAATAGCTTTGTCTGTGGAAAAAATGAAGATATTAGACTATTTTATGATTGCACATGGTAAAGAATGTGATTAAAGGCTCTTTTCCTATTTCAAAAGTTTTAGTTTTCAAGGGTAATAGCTACGTATGTTGAAAAAATGAAGATATTAGACTATTTTATGATTACAAATGGTAAAGAATGTGATTAAAGGCTCTTTTCCTATTTCAAAAGTTTTAGTTTTCGAGGGTAATAGCTACGTATGTTGAAAAAATGAAGATATTAGACTATTTTATGATTGCAAATGGTAAAGAATGTGATTAAAGGCTCTTTTCCTATTTCAAAAGTTTTAGTTTTCGGGGGTAAGAGCTTTGTCTGTGGAAAAAATGAAAATATTAGACTATTTTATGATTGCAAATGGTAAAGAATGTGATTAAAGGCTCTTTTCCTATTTCAAAAGTTTTAGTTTTCGAGGGTAATAGCTACGTATGTTGAAAAAATGAAGATATTAGACTATTTTATGATTGCAAATGGTAAAGAATGTGATTAAAGGCTCTTTTCCTATTTCAAAAGTTTTAGTTTTCGAGGGTAATAGCTACGTCTGTGGAAAAAATGAAGATATTAGACTATTTTATGATTGCAAATGGTAAAGAATGTGATTAAAGGCTTTTTTCCTATTTCAAAAGTTTTAGTTTTCGAGGGTAATAGCTATGTCTGTGGAAAAAATGAAGATATTAGACTATTTTATGATTGCAAATGGTAAAGAATGTGATTAAAGGCTCTTTTCCTATTTCAAAAGTTTTAGTTTTCGAGGGTAATAGCTACGTATGTTGAAAAAATGAAGATATTAGACTATTTTATGATTGCACATGGTAAAGAATGTGATTAAAGGCTCTTTTCCTATGTCAAAAGTTTTAGTTTTCGAGGGTAATAGCTACGTATGATGAAAAAATGAAGATATTAGACTATTTTATGATTGCACATGGTAAAGAATGTGATTAAAGGCTCTTTTCCTATTTCAAAAGTTTTAGTTTTCGAGGTAATAGCTACGTATGTTGAAAAAATGAAGATATTAGACTATTTTATGATTGCACATGGTAAAGAATGTGATTAAAGGCTCTTTTCCTATTTCAAAAGTTTTAGTTTTCGAGGGTAATAGCTACGTATGTTGAAAAAATGAAGATATTAGACTATTTTATGATTGCAAATGGTAAAGAATGTGATTATAGGCTCTTTTCCTATTTCAAAAGTTTTAGTTTTCGAGGGTAATAGCTTTGTCTGTGGAAAAAATGAAGATATTAGACTATTTTATGATTGCAAATGGTAAAGAATGTGATTAAAGGCTCTTTTCCTATTTCAAAAGTTTTAGTTTTCGAGGGTAATAGCTACGTATGTTGAAAAAATGAAGATATTAGACTATTTTATGATTGCAAATGGTAAAGAATGTGATTAAAGGCTCTTTTCCTTATTTCAAAAGTTTTAGTTTTCGAGGGTAATAGCTACGTATGTTGAAAAAATGAAGATATTAGACTATTTTATGATTGCACATGGTAAAGAATGTGATTAAAGGCTCTTTTCCTATTTCAAAAGTTTTAGTTTTCGAGGGTAATAGCTACGTATGTTGAAAAAATGAAGATATTAGACTATTTTATGATTGCACATGGTAAAGAATGTGATTAAAGGCTCTTTTTCCTATTTCAAAAGTTTTAGTTTTCGAGGGTAATAGCTACGTATGTTGAAAAAATGAAGATATTAGACTATTTTATGATTGCAAATGGTAAAGAATGTGATTAAAGGCTCTTTTCCTATTTCAAAAGTTTTAGTTTTCGAGGGTAATAGCTGTCTGTGGAAAAAATGAAGATATTAGACTATTTTATGATTGCAAATGGTAAAGAATGTATTAAAGGCTCTTTTCCTATTTCAAAAGTTTTAGTTTTCGAGGGTAATAGCTACGTATGTTGAAAAAATGAAGATATTAGACTATTTTATGATTGCAAATGGTAAAGAATGTGATTAAAGCTCTTTTCCTATTTCAAAAGTTTTAGTTTTCGAGGGTAATAGCTACGTATGTTGGAAAAAATGAAGATATTAGACTATTTTATGATTGCACATGGTAAAGAATGTGATTAAAGGCTCTTTTCCTATGTCAAAAGTTTTAGTTTTCGAGGGTAATAGCTACGTATGTTGAAAAAATGAAGATATTAGACTATTTTATGATTGCACATGGTAAAGAATGTGATTAAAGGCTCTTTTCCTATTTCAAAAGTTTTAGTTTTCGAGGGTAATAGCTACGTATGTTGGAAAAAATGAAGATATTAGACTATTTTATGATTGCACATGGTAAAGAATGTGATTAAAGGCTCTTTTCCTATTTCAAAAGTTTTAGTTTTCGAGGGTAATAGCTGTCTGTGGAAAAAATGAAGATATTAGACAATTTTATGATTGCACATGGTAAAGAATGTGATTAAAGGCTCTTTTCCTATTTCAAAAGTTTTAGTTTTCGAGGGTAATAGCTACGTATGTTGAAAAAATGAAGACATTAGACTATTTTATGATTGCAAATGGTAAAGAATGTGATTAAAGGCTCTTTTTTGCTATTTCAAAAGTTTTAGTTTTCGAAGGTAATAGCTACGTCTGTTGAAAAAATGAAGATATTAGACTATTTTATGATTGCACATGGTAAAGAATGTGATTAAAGGCTCTTTTCCTATTTCAAAAGTTTTGTTTTCGATGGTAATAGCTATGTGTGTGGAAAAAATGAAGATATTAGACTATTTTATGATTGCACATGGTAAAGAATGTGATTAAAGGCTCTTTTCCTATGTCAAAAGTTTTAGTTTTCGAGGGTAATAGCTACGTATGTTGAAAAAATGAAGATATTAGACTATTTTATGATTGCAAATGGTAAAGAATGTGATTAAAGGCTCTTTTCCTATTTCAAAAGTTTTAGTTTTCGAGGGTAATAGCTACGTATGTTGAAAAAATGAAGATATTAGACTATTTTATGATTGCAAATGTTAAAGAATGTGATTAAAGGCTCTTTTCCTATTTCAAAAGTTTTAGTTTTCGAGGGTAATAGCTACGTATGTTGAAAAAATGAAGATATTAGACTATTTTATGATTGCAAATGGTAAAGAATGTGATTAAAGGCTCTTTTCCTATTTCAAAAGTTTTAGTTTTCGAGGGTAATAGCTACGTATTTTGAAAAAAATGAAGATATTGACTATTTTATGATTGCAAATGGTAAAGAATGTGATTAAAGGCTCTTTTCCTATGTCAAAAGTTTTAGTTTTCGAGGGTAATAGCTACGTATGTTGAAAAAACGAAGATATTAGACTATTTTATGATTGCACATGGTAAAGAATGTGATTAAAGGCTCTTTTCCTATGTCAAAAGCTTTAGTTTTCGAGGGTAATAGCTACGTATGTTGAAAAAATGAAGATATTAGACTATTTTATGATTGCAAATGGTAAAGAATGTGATTAAAGGCTCTTTTCCTATTTCAAAAGTTTTAGTTTTCGAGGGTAATAGCTACGTATGTTGAAAAAATGAAGATATTAGACTATTTTATGATTGCAAATGGTAAAGAATGTGATTAAAGGCTCTTTTCCTATTTCAAAAGTTTTAGTTTTCGAGGGTAATAGCTACGTATGTTGAAAAAATGAAGATATTAGACTATTTTATGATTGCAAATGGTATAGAATGTGATTAAAGGCTCTTTTCCTATTTCAAAAGTTTTAGTTTTCGAGGGTAATAGCTACGTATGTTGAAAAAATGAAGATATTAGACTATTTTATGATTGCAAATGGTAAAGAATGTGATTAAAGGCCCTATTCCTATTTCAAAAGTTTTAGTTTTCGAGGGTAATAGCTACGTATGTTGAAAAAATGAAGATATTAGACTATTTTATGATTGCAAATGGTAAAGTATGTGATTAAAGGCTCTTTTCCTATGTCAAAAGTTTTAGTTTTCGAGGGTAATAGCTACGTATGTTGAAAAAATGAAGATATTAGACTATTTTATGATTGCATATGGTAAAGAATGTGATTAAAGGCTCTTTTCCTATGTCAAAAGTTTTAGTTTTCGAGGGTAATAGCTACGTATGTTGAAAAAATGAAGATATTAGACTATTTTATGATTTCAAATGGTAAAGAATGTGATTAAAGGCTCTTTTCCTATTTCAAAAGTTTTAGTTTTCGAGGGTAATAGCTACGTATGTTGAAAAAATGAAGATATTAGACTATTTTATGATTGCACATGGTAAAGAATGTGATTAAAGGCTCTTTTCCTATGTCAAAAGTTTTAGTTTTCGAGGGTAATAGCTACGTATGATGAAAAAATGAAGATATTAGACTATTTTATGATTGCACATGGTAAAGAATGTGATTAAAGGCTCTTTTCCTATTTCAAAAGTTTTAGTTTTCGAGGATAATAGCTACGTATGTTGAAAAAATGAAGATATTAGACTATTTTATGATTGCACATGGTAAAGAATGTGATTAAAGGCTCTTTTCCTATTTCAAAAGTTTTAGTTTTCGAGGGTAATAGCTACGTATGTTGAAAAAATGAAGATATTAGACTATTTTATGATTGCATATGGTAAAGAATGTGATTAAAGGCTCTTTTCCTATGTCAAAAGTTTTAGTTTTCGAGGGTAATAGCTACGTATGTTGAAAAAATGAAGATATTAGACTATTTTATGATTTCAAATGGTAAAGAATGTGATTAAAGGCTCTTTTCCTATTTCAAAAGTTTTAGTTTTCGAGGGTAATAGCTACGTATGTTGAAAAAATGAAGATATTAGACTATTTTATGATTACAAATGGTAAAGAATGTGATTAAAGCCTCTTTTCCTATTTCAAAAGTTTTAGTTTTCGAGGGTAATAGCTACGTATGTTGAAAAAATGAAGATATTAGACTATTTTATGATTGCACATGGTAAAGAATGTGATTAAAGGCTCTTTTCCTATGTCAAAAGTTTTAGTTTTCGAGGGTAATAGCTACGTATGTTGAAAAAATGAAGATATTAGACTATTTTATGAATGCACATGGTAAAGAATGTGATTAAAGGCTCTTTTCCTATTTCAAAAGTTTTAGTTTTCGAGGGTAATACCTACGTATGTTGAAAAAATGAAGATATTAGACTATTTTATGATTGCACATGGTAAAGAATGTGATTAAAGGCTCTTTTCCTATTTCAAAAGTTTTAGTTTTCGAGGGTAATAGCTTTGTCTGTGGAAAAAATGAAGATATTAGACAATTTTATGATTGCACATGGTAAAGAATGTGATTAAAGGCTCTTTTCCTATTTCAAAAGTTTTAGTTTTCGAGGGTAATAGCTACGTATGTTGAAAAAATGAAGACATTAGACTATTTTATGATTGCAAATGGTAAAGAATGTGATTAAAGGCTCTTTTTTGCTATTTCAAAAGTTTTAGTTTTCGAAGGTAATTGCTATGTCTGTTGAAAAAATGAAGATATTAGACTATTTTATGATTGCACATGGTAAAGAATGTGATTAAAGGCTCTTTTCCTATTTCAAAAGTTTTTGTTTTCGAGGGTAATAGCTATTTGTGTGGAAAAAATGAATATATTAGACAATTTTATGATTGCATATGGTAAAGAATGTGATTAAAGGCTCTTTTCCTATGTCAAAAGTTTTAGTTTTCGAGGGTAATAGCTACGTATGTTGAAAAAATGAAGATATTAGACTATTTTATGATTTCAAATGGTAAAGAATGTGATTAAAGGCTCTTTTCCTATTTCAAAAGTTTTGGTTTTCGAGGGTAATAGCAACGTATGTTGAAAAAATGAAGATATTAGACTATTTTATGATTGTAAATGGTAAAGAATGTGATTAAAGGCTCTTTTCCTATTTCAAAAGTTTTAGTTTTCGAGTGTAATAGCTACGTATGTTGAAAAAATGAAGATATTAGATTATTTTATGATTGCAAATGGTAAAGAATGTGATTAAAGGCCCTATTCCTATTTCAAAAGTTTTTGTTTTCGAGGGTAATAGCTACGTATGTTGAAAAAATGAAGATATTAGACTATTTTATGATTGCAAATGGTAAAGTATGTGATTAAAGGCTCTTTTCCTATGTCAAAAGTTTTAGTTTTCGAGGGTAATAGCTACGTATGTTGAAAAAATGAAGATATTAGACTATTTTATGATTGCATATGGTAAAGAATGTGATTAAAGGCTCTTTTCCTATGTCAAAAGTTTTAGTTTTCGAGGGTAATAGCTACGTATGTTGAAAAAATGAAGATATTAGACTATTTTATGATTTCAAATGGTAAAGAATGTGATTAAAGGCTCTTTTCCTATTTCAAAAGTTTTGGTTTTCGAGGGTAATAGCAACGTATGTTGAAAAAATGAAGATATTAGACTATTTTATGATTGTAAATGGTAAAGAATGTGATTAAAGGCTCTTTTCCTATTTCAAAAGTTTTAGTTTTCGAGTGTAATAGCTACGTATGTTGAAAAAATGAAGATATTAGATTATTTTATGATTGCAAATGGTAAAGAATGTGATTAAAGGCTCTTTTCCTATGTCAAAAGTTTTAGTTTTCGAGGGTAATAGCTACGTATGTTGAAAAAATGAAGATATTAGACTATTTTATGATTGCACATGGTAAAGAATGTGATTAAAGGCTCTTTTCCTATGTCAAAAGTTTTAGTTTTCGAGGGTAATAGCTGCGTATGTTGAAAAAATGAAGATATTAGACTATTTTATGATTGCAAATGGTAAAGAATTTGATTAAAGGCTCTTTTCCTATTTTAAAAGTTTTAGTTTTCGAGGGTAATAGGTACGTATGTTGAAAAAATGAAGATGTTAGACTATTTTATGATTGCAAATGGTAAAGAATGTGATTAAAGGCTCTTTTCCTATTTCAAAAGTTTTAGTTTTCGAGGGTAATAGCTACGTATGTTAAAAAAATGAAGATATTAGACTATTTTATGATTGCAAATGGTAAAGAATGTGATTAAAGGCTCTTTTCCTATTTCAAAACTTTTAGTTTTCGAGGGTAATAGCTACGTATGTTGAAAAAATGAAAATATTAGACTATTTTATGATTACAAATGGTAAAGAATGTGATTAAATGCTCTTTTCCTATTTCAAAAGTTTTAGTTTTCGAGGGTAATAGCTACGTATGTTGAAAAAATGAAGATATTAGACTATTTTATGATTGCAAATGGTAAAGAATGTGATTAAAGGCTCTTTTCCTATTTCAAAAGTTTTAGTTTTCGAGGGTAATAGCTACGTATGTTGAAAAAATGAAGATATTAGACTATTATATGATTGTAAATGGTAAAGAATGTGATTAAAGGCTCTTTTCCTATGTCAAAAGTTTTAGTTTTCGAGGGTAATAGCTAAGTATGTTGAAAAAATGAAGATATTAGACTATTTTATGATTGCAAAAGGTAAAGAATGTGATTAAAGGCTCTCTTCCTATTTCAAAAGTTTTAGTTTTCGGGGGTAATAGCTACGTATGTTGAAAAAATGAAGATATTAGACTATTTTATGATTGCAAATGGTAAAGAATGTGATTAAAGGCTCTTTTCCTATTTCAAAAGTTTTAGTTTTCGAGGGTAATAGCTACGTATGTTGAAAAAATGAAGATATTAGACTATTTTATGATTGCAAATGGTAAAGAATGTTTTTAAAGGCTCTTTTCCTATTTCAAAAGTTTTAGTTTTCGAGGGTAATAGCTACGTATGTTGAAAAAATGAAGATATTAGACTATTTTATGATTGCAAATGGTAAAGTATGTGATTAAAGGCTCTTTTCCTATTTCAAAAGTTTTAGTTTTCGACGGTAATAGCTACGTATATTGAAAAAATGAAGATATTAGACTATTTTATGATTGCAAATGGTAAAGAATGTGATTAAAGGCTCTTTTCCTATTTCAAAAGTTTTAGTTTTCGAGGGTAATAGCTACGTATGTTGAAAAAATGAAGATATTAGACTATTTTATGATTGCAAATGGTAAAGAATGTGATTAAAGGCTCTTTTCCTATGTCAAAAGTTTTAGTTTTCGAGGGTAATAGCTACGTATGTTGAAAAAATGAAGATATTAGACTTTTTTATGATTGCAAATGGTAAAGAATGTGATTAAAGGCTCTTTTCCTATGTCAAAAGTTTTAGTTTTCGAGGGTAATAGCTACGTATGTTGAAAAAATGAAGATATTAGACTATTTTATGATTTCAAATGGTAAAGAATGTGATTAAAGGCTCTTTTCCTATTTCAAAAGTTTTAGTTTTCGAGGGTAATAGCTACGTATGTTGAAAAAATAAAGATATTAGACTATTTTATGATTGCAAATGGTAAAGAATGTGATTAAAGGCTCTTTTCCTTTTTCAAAAGTTTTGGTTTTCGAGGGTAATAGCTATGTATGTTGAAAAATGAAGATATTAGACTATTTTATGATTGTAAATGGTAAAGAATGTGATTAAAGGCTCTTCCTATTTCAAAAGTTTTAGTTTTCGAGTGTAATAGCTACGTATGTTGAAAAAATGAAGATATTAGACTATTTTATGATTGCAAATGGTAAAGAATGTGATTAAAGGCTCTTTTCCTACGTCAAAAGTTTTAGTTTTCGAGGGTAATAGCTACGTATGTTGAAAAAATGAAGATATTAGACTATTTTATGATTGCACATGGTAAAGAATGTGATTAAAGGCTCTTTTCCTATGTCAAAAGTTTTAGTTTTCGAGGGTAATAGCTACGTATGTTGAAAAAATGAAGATATTAGACTATATTATGATTGCATATGGTAAAGAATGTGATTAAAGGCTCTTTTCCTATGTCAAAAGTTTTAGTTTTCGAGGGTAATAGCTACGTATGTTGAAAAAATGAAGATATTAGACTATTTTATGATTGCAAATGGTAAAAAATGTGATTAAAGGCTCTTTTCCTATTTCAAAAGTTTTAGTTTTCGAGGGTAATAGCTGCGTATGTTGAAAAAATGAAGATATTAGACTATTTTATGATTGCAAATGGTAAAGAATGTGATTAAAGGCTCTTTTCCTATTTCAAAAGTTTTAGTTTTCGGGGGTAAGAGCTTTGTCTGTGGAAAAAATGAAGATATTAGACTATTTTATGATTGCAAGAGGTAAAGAATGTGATTAAAGGCTATTTTCCTATTTCAAAAGTTTTAGTTTTCAAGGGTAATAGCTACATATGTTGAAAAAATGAAGATATTAGACTATTTTATGATTGCAAATGGTAAAGAATGTGATTAAAGGCTCTTTTCCTATGTCAAAAGTTTTAGTTTTCGAGGGTAATAGCTACGTATGTTGAAAAAATGAAGATATTAGACTATTTTATGATTGCAAATGGTAAAAAATGTGATTAAAGGCTCTTTTCCTATTTCAAAAGTTTTAGTTTTCGAGGGTAATAGCTGCGTATGTTGAAAAAATGAAGATATTAGACTATTTTATGATTGCAAATGGTAAAGAATGTGATTAAAGGCTCTTTTCCTATTTCAAAAGTTTTAGTTTTCGAGGGTAATAGCTATGTCTGTGGAAAAAATGAAGATATTAGACAATTTTATGATTGCAAATGGTAAAGAATGTGATTAAAGGCTTTTTTCCTATTTCAAAAGTTTTAGTTTTCGAGGGTAATAGCTATGTCTGTGGAAAAAATGAAGATATTAGACTATTTTATGATTGCAAATGGTAAAGAATGTGATTAAAGGCTCTTTTCCTATTTCAAAAGTTATAGTTTTCGAGGGTAATAGCTACGTATGTTGAAAAAATGAAGATATTAGACTATTTTGTGATTGCACATGGTAAAGAATGTGATTAAAGGCTCTTTTCCTATGTCAAAAGTTTTAGTTTTCGAGGGTAATAGCTACGTATGTTGAAAAATGAAGATATTAAACTATTTTATGATTGCACATGGTAAAGAATGTGATTAAAGGCTCTTTTCCTATTTCAAAAGTTTTAGTTTTCGAGGGTAATAGCTACGTATGTTGACAAAATGAAGATATTAGACTATTTTATGATTGCACATGGTAAAGAATGTGATTAAAGGCTCTTTTCCTATTTCAAAAGTTTTAGTTTTCGAGGGTAATAGCTATGTCTGTGGAAAAAATGAAGATATTAGACTATTTTATGATTGCAAATGGTAAAGAATGTGATTAAAGGCTCTTTTCCTATTTCAAAAGTTTTAGTTTTCGAGGGTAATAGCTACGTATGTTGAAAAAATGAAGATATTAGACTATTTTATGATTGCACATGGTAAAGAACGTGATTAAAGGCTCTTTTCCTTTGTCAAAAGTTTTAGTTTTCGAGGGTAATAGCTACGTATGTTGAAAAAATGAAGATATTAGACTATTTTATGATTGCACATGGTAAAGAATGTGATTAAAGGCTCTTTTCCTATTTCAAAAGTTTTAGTTTTCGAGGGTAATAGCTACGTATGTTGAAAAAATGAAGATTTTAGACTATTTTATGATTGCACATGGTAAAGAATGTGATTATAGGCTCTTTTCCTATTTCAAAAGTTTTAGTTTTCAAGGGTAATAGCTACGTATGTTGAAAAAATGAAGATATTAGACTATTTTATGAATGCAAATGGTAAAGAATGTGATTAAAGGCTCTTTTCCTATTTCAAAAATTTATTTTTTGAGGGTAATAGCTTTGTGTGTGGAAAAAATGAAGATTTTAGACTATTTTGTGATTGCAAATGGTAAAGAATGTGATTAAAGGCTCTTTTCCTATTTCAAAAGTTTTAGTTTTCGAGGGTAATAGCTACGTATGTTGAAAAAATGAAAATATTAGACTATTTTATGATTACAAATGGTAAAGAATGTGATTAAATGCTCTTTTCCTATTTCAAAAGTTTTAGTTTTCGAGGGTAATAGCTACGTATGTTGAAAAAATGAAGATATTAGACTATTTTATGATTGCAAATGGTAAAGAATGTGATTAAAGGCTCTTTTCCTATTTCAAAAGTTTTAGTTTTCGAGGGTAATAGCTACGTATGTTGAAAAAATGAAGATATTAGACTATTATATGATTGTAAATGGTAAAGAATGTGATTAAAGGCTCTTTTCCTATGTCAAAAGTTTTAGTTTTCGAGGGTAATAGCTAAGTATGTTGAAAAAATGAAGATATTAGACTATTTTATGATTGCAAAAGGTAAAGAATGTGATTAAAGGCTCTCTTCCTATTTCAAAAGTTTTAGTTTTCGGGGGTAATAGCTACGTATGTTGAAAAAATGAAGATATTAGACTATTTTATGATTGCAAATGGTAAAGAATGTGATTAAAGGCTCTTTTCCTATTTCAAAAGTTTTAGTTTTCGAGGGTAATAGCTACGTATGTTGAAAAAATGAAGATATTAGACTATTTTATGATTGCAAATGGTAAAGAATGTTTTTAAAGGCTCTTTTCCTATTTCAAAAGTTTTAGTTTTCGAGGGTAATAGCTACGTATGTTGAAAAAATGAAGATATTAGACTATTTTATGATTGCAAATGGTAAAGTATGTGATTAAAGGCTCTTTTCCTATTTCAAAAGTTTTAGTTTTCGACAATAATAGCTACGTATATTGAAAAAATGAAGATATTAGACTATTTTATGATTGCAAATGGTAAAGAATGTGATTAAAGGCTCTTTTCCTATTTCAAAAGTTTTAGTTTTCGAGGGTAATAGCTACGTATGTTGAAAAAATGAAGATATTAGACTATTTTATGATTGCAAATGGTAAAGAATGTGATTAAAGGCTCTTTTCCTATGTCAAAAGTTTTAGTTTTCGAGGGTAATAGCTACGTATGTTGAAAAAATGAAGATATTAGACTATTTTATGATTGCAAATGGTAAAGAATGTGATTAAAGGCTCTTTTCCTATGTCAAAAGTTTTAGTTTTCGAGGGTAATAGCTACGTATGTTGAAAAAATGAAGATATTAGACTATTTTATGATTTCAAATGGTAAAGAATGTGATTAAAGGCTCTTTTCCTATTTCAAAAGTTTTAGTTTTCGAGGGTAATAGCTACGTATGTTGAAAAAATAAAGATATTAGACTATTTTATGATTGCAAATGGTAAAGAATGTGATTAAAGGCTCTTTTCCTATTTCAAAAGTTTTGGTTTTCGAGGGTAATAGCTACGTATGTTGAAAAATGAAGATATTAGACTATTTTATGATTGTAAATGGTAAAGAATGTGATTAAAGGCTCTTCCTATTTCAAAAGTTTTAGTTTTCGAGTGTAATAGCTACGTATGTTGAAAAAATGAAGATATTAGACTATTTTATGATTGCAAATGGTAAAGAATGTGATTAAAGGCTCTTTTCCTAAGTCAAAAGTTTTAGGTTTCGAGGGTAATAGCTACGTATGTTGAAAAAATGAAGATATTAGACTATTTTATGATTGCACATGGTAAAGAATGTGATTAAAGGCTCTTTTCCTATGTCAAAAGTTTTAGTTTTCGAGGGTAATAGCTACGTATGTTGAAAAAATGAAGATATTAGACTATATTATGATTGCATATGGTAAAGAATGTGATTAAAGGCTCTTTTCCTATGTCAAAAGTTTTAGTTTTCGAGGGTAATAGCTACGTATGTTGAAAAAATGAAGATATTAGACTATTTTATGATTGCAAATGGTAAAAAATGTGATTAAAGGCTCTTTTCCTATTTCAAAAGTTTTAGTTTTCGAGGGTAATAGCTGCGTATGTTGAAAAAATGAAGATATTAGACTATTTTATGATTGCAAATGGTAAAGAATGTGATTAAAGGCTCTTTTCCTATTTCAAAAGTTTTAGTTTTCGGGGGTAAGAGCTTTGTCTGTGGAAAAAATGAAGATATTAGACTATTTTATGATTGCAAGAGGTAAAGAATGTGATTAAAGGCTATTTTCCTATTTCAAAAGTTTTAGTTTTCAAGGGTAATAGCTACATATGTTGAAAAAATGAAGATATTAGACTATTTTATGATTGCAAATGGTAAAGAATGTGATTAAAGGCTCTTTTCCTATGTCAAAAGTTTTAGTTTTCGAGGGTAATAGCTACGTATGTTGAAAAAATGAAGATATTAGACTATTTTATGATTGCAAATGGTAAAAAATGTGATTAAAGGCTCTTTTCCTATTTCAAAAGTTTTAGTTTTCGAGGGTAATAGCTGCGTATGTTGAAAAAATGAAGATATTAGACTATTTTATGATTGCAAATGGTAAAGAATGTGATTAAAGGCTCTTTTCCTATTTCAAAAGTTTTAGTTTTCGAGGGTAATAGCTATGTCTGTGGAAAAAATGAAGATATTAGACAATTTTATGATTGCAAATGGTAAAGAATGTGATTAAAGGCTTTTTTCCTATTTCAAAAGTTTTAGTTTTCGAGGGTAATAGCTATGTCTGTGGAAAAAATGAAGATATTAGACTATTTTATGATTGCAAATGGTAAAGAATGTGATTAAAGGCTCTTTTCCTATTTCAAAAGTTATAGTTTTCGAGGGTAATAGCTACGTATGTTGAAAAAATGAAGATATTAGACTATTTTGTGATTGCACATGGTAAAGAATGTGATTAAAGGCTCTTTTCCTATGTCAAAAGTTTTAGTTTTCGAGGGTAATAGCTACGTATGTTGAAAAATGAAGATATTAAACTATTTTATGATTGCACATGGTAAAGAATGTGATTAAAGGCTCTTTTCCTATTTCAAAAGTTTTAGTTTTCGAGGGTAATAGCTACGTATGTTGACAAAATGAAGATATTAGACTATTTTATGATTGCACATGGTAAAGAATGTGATTAAAGGCTCTTTTCCTATTTCAAAAGTTTTAGTTTTCGAGGGTAATAGCTATGTCTGTGGAAAAAATGAAGATATTAGACTATTTTATGATTGCAAATGGTAAAGAATGTGATTAAAGGCTCTTTTCCTATTTCAAAAGTTTTAGTTTTCGAGGGTAATAGCTACGTATGTTGAAAAAATGAAGATATTAGACTATTTTATGATTGCACATGGTAAAGAACGTGATTAAAGGCTCTTTTCCTTTGTCAAAAGTTTTAGTTTTCGAGGGTAATAGCTACGTATGTTGAAAAAATGAAGATATTAGACTATTTTATGATTGCACATGGTAAAGAATGTGATTAAAGGCTCTTTTCCTATTTCAAAAGTTTTAGTTTTCGAGGGTAATAGCTACGTATGTTGAAAAAATGAAGATTTTAGACTATTTTATGATTGCACATGGTAAAGAATGTGATTATAGGCTCTTTTCCTATTTCAAAAGTTTTAGTTTTCAAGCGTAATAGCTACGTATGTTGAAAAAATGAAGATATTAGACTATTTTATGAATGCAAATGGTAAAGAATGTGATTAAAGGCTCTTTTCCTATTTCAAAAATTTATTTTTTGAGGGTAATAGCTTTGTGTGTGGAAAAAATGAAGATTTTAGACTATTTTGTGATTGCAAATGGTAAAGAATGTGATTAAAGGCTCTTTTCCTATTTCAAAAGTTTTAGTTTTCGAGGGTAATAGCTACGTATGTTGAAAAAATGAAGATATTAGACTATTTTATGATTACAAATGGTAAAGAATGTGATTAAAAGAAAGCTTCTATGGCTAAGTCAGAAGCCCAGTAAAGGACCAGGTGATCCTTTAGCCAAGAAGTGCAATAGGAAGCTAGGGACCAGTCATCCTATGCTTTTGCATGCCCTTCCTGCTTACTGACCCCAGATTTCTCTAGCTAACCTGTTAGGTTTGGGCCAATTCTAGCTGAACTTACAGAGTTACATCACTGACCTTTGTCCCAACCAAATAAACTGCTAATGCCAGGAATTAAACCTGTGCCTTTTGGATAAAGGATTCTCAACCTAGAGTGCCAGCCACTTAGGAAGGAACACAAATGTCACCAGAGAACAAAGATTATTTGGAAAAAGAAAATATTGAAAAAAAAACAACTCAAGTCATAGTTGCTCCCATTTTTCATTGCTGTCCCACAAACAATATGTATTTTATTAAGACAAATAAATTTTTAAACAGGTATCAACAAAACTCCATCAGGGATTGTATTTACTTAAGGTACAATCAGCAATATGAATGCTTAGTTTTGTGATACTCTAGTCTTGAAATAATAAAAAAAGAGAAATTATATGTTCTATTAGTTTTCCACAAGCCCATTTCAGAAAAATCATTTGTGACAACAATATACCCATGGTTGGCTCAGAATCTCTCTAAAATGCTTTAAACAGATGGAATTTTAAAAACAATTATGCTCATCAGCAAGGAGAATATTAATATAACTCTCTAAACTTGGCACTTTTTAAGACAATTTTTAGCAAAGCAAATGCAAAACTTTAATGGTGTCCTACATCATCTAAAAAAAAACATTAAAATATGTCAGATTAATTTTGATGTAAAATGCCTCAAATACTTTTATTTGAATCTGGGAAATGAAGGGCCAGGTATTCCTTTACATTTTATACAACATGTAAAAAGAAAAACAGTTCAAATTTTTTCACAAAAGAAGAAGCTTGATGTAAAAAAATAAATGTATTTTTAACAGAAAGCAACTGACATCAATGAAATCAAATAAAACAAAAATTCATGGAGAAAAAATTATATAAGCCATATATTTAATCTATAATGAGGTTGCATAAAAGATTATTTCTAAAATTAGAAAAAAACAGTGTTATGGCTTAAAGTTCTGCTCAATCAACAGGAGTTGTCTAAGGCCAGAATAATTAAGAACTAAGACCACAGAAAAAGAAACTGATAACCAAAAAATAAGGCACCTTAAAATTTCAGGACCCTCTTGAGGGAAAAGAAGTAGAAGTAGGTACTTCAATATACCTTCCTGGGACATACTTTAGCCTGTAGACACATCCCTGGAAGTTTCATTTTCCTAGCCTAACCTCTTTCAAAATAGCCAAAAGTAGCTAAAGTAAAATTTTACCCCTACTTTACCTTAAAAATCCAGTTTAAATAGCAATCTCAACAAGTATAGACTATATAAAAGGCTATAGCTATTGGCCTAATCATTCTAAATTTTTTAAACTAAAAATTATAGGATGGTTTAGAAACTAGGCCTGTTTGATATAGTAAAATTTGACTAACTCATCAATGTGATAGCTGCCTCCCTAAGAACCAACCTTTTTAATAACAAAAAGACTTCTTCTGACTCCTTATGAAGCTTAGCCTATGCAAGACAGGCCTAGGACATCAAAAACCCTTTAGATACTAAGGAATACGCATAAGATTACTTACAGGTCACTGAAAAGCTAAGATTATTTCCATTATTTACAGTTTCCTTGTCTTTTCTCTAGACTTAGATTTCAAATGTTTATCCATTTAAAAAAATATGTAACATTAACGTCACAATCCTCAGTAATCTTTTATTTGGGCGTTATAAAGTGCAAGCCCGTGGACAAGTAATCCTGAGCGTTCGAGGAGATAATCCGACTAGCCTCTGACGTCATGTGTGTCTCAAAAAATGCTTGGATTAGTCAGATTAGTAATCGGGCAAGTAATCGAACAGGGGGCCATTTCAAGTGACACGTGGCCAGACAAGTATTTGTTGCTATCTTTTGGGGGTTAAACCCTGATAAGCCCAAGCACTGATGAAAATCATATTCCTGGGAAAGCTGGCAGAATATGAGGAATACATTCAAGCTTATACAGATGGCTCAAAGACAGTAACAAAATGCAGCTGTGCAGTAGTTATACCCTCCCAGAGCCTGTCTCTTTCATACTGTTTACCCCCTAACCTGACAATTTTCTCTGCAGAGCTTATGGCAATTAAGTTTTCACTTCAAGCCAAACAGAGAGCAAACATCAGAAGTATATTGTCTGCTCTGATTCACTTTCAGCTCTGGATTACCTCTCACACCAACAACACCAAGCAAGAAATGTAGCCATTGAGACTGAAAATTTGGTTACTCAACTTGCAAAAAAGGGAATATCTGTTCCATTCATATGGGTTCCAGCACACTGTGGTATAACAGGAAACGAACTAGCAGATCAGGCTGCAAAAAAAGCCTCCCAACTAGGCCTGATCACCCAAACTCCTATCACCGGTCCTGAACTTCTTTCTTCAATTAGCTCAAAAATTTTTGAAGAAGAAGAGGCCTGGCTCCATTCTTCTCATACTCAGCTCCTCGATCTCTATGATTATAAGCAGCCTTCAAAAGAAATGTACCTCACTTCTCGCATCCTTTCTACCTGCCTAGTTCGTCTTAGATGCGGCCATGCAAAGACAAAATCAACACTATTCCAATTGAAAATGGCTCCATCCCCCAACTGTGACACTTGTGGAGTGTACGAAGATATACGTCACATCATCTTTAATTGTATAAAATATGAAAAAGAGAGAGAAGTACTAAGAAGTTGCTGTGAGAAGGCATTTAGCGCATTCACAATGCGTTCTGTTCAGGGACATCACACGTCTCCTCCTTGGGCTAAAAAACTAAGCACAAACCTATTAGGTAGATTTGTTAAGACTACTGGTTTGGTTCATTCCCTATAAATTTTTTTTCACCTAGTTAATAGGATTTTTAGAATAGCCCTATTTACCATTTTAGATATATTTTATCGGCATTTGGTTGTATTGATATTGGTTATAATGTGTGAAAATTGTATTACTTTTTATTATTGTGTTGTACATGTATTTTAATTGCTGTTTGACAGTGCATAGTTGCAGTATTTTGATTCCCGTTTTTCAACGCAGGCAGTTGCTGCAGGCAAATAACCCCCCTCCTGTTCTGGTTCAGTGAATACTGACTGAAGTGACACCCAAGCAAGCTAGTGATTATAGAAGGCACAGAACAACTGAGTGATACTAACGCATATGACCTATTGGTCGAAGGCGTCAAACCCCAAACAACAACAACAACCCTGACAACCTAACCTAACAACAACCTAAAGGCCTTTTTTCGCGTCAACCAGCTGAGTTGCGTTCGAATCGACTCGAAAAAGTCAACTTAAAAGTTGACTTTTTTCTCTGCTGCCGTTTTATTTAGTAAAAAGTTAACCTAGAAAGTCAACACAGAATTGCGAATCGAACGCTTCAATGGCAAAAAATTTAGAAATATGAAATTGTTTAGTCTAAAGAAAAGACAAGGAAATTGTTAATAGGCCTAGTGGAAATAATCTTAGCTTTTCAGTGACCTGTAAGTAATCTTATGCATATTCCTTAGGATTTAAAGGGTTTTTGGTGTTCTAGGCCTATCTTGCATAGGCTAAGCTTAATAAGGAATGAAAAGAAAAATTTTATGTTGTTAAAAACGTTGATTCTCAGGAAGGCAGCTATCACATTGGTGAGTTATTCTAATATTACCAAATCTAACAGGCTTAGTTTCTAAACCAACCTATAATTTTTAGTTGAAAAAATTAAAAATTATAGGTTGGTTTGTAACTTTATATTATAGGTTAGTTAAAAACTAAAAATTATTGGCTTCTTTTCCCAGTAAAATTGGTGCAAACAGTATTACTGGCTTTCAAATAAAGTGAATATACCACTCCATGCCCTTTTTTATCCTCTTTATAAATATAATAATTGCTTCTACCACAAATTCAGATTTAAGCACTTTTTGACCTCTTAAAAATGACCTATATGTGGGGTCATTACAAATCTGTAATAGCTTAGAAACAAATTTGGGCTATATATTTGTACATCAAGGGGTGGGGGGTAAAGCATAGCATATATTAAATATGTAAACTAACCATTGGTGTATTTTTTTTTATGTTTGTGCTGTTGCACTGGTGATTTCTCTTCTCATTAAAATTCAATGTGCACAAACACTTAAAAAAAAAATATGGCCAAGATTAGTTTACTTATTTAATATATGCTATGCTTTACCCCCACCCCCCCTGATGTGCAAATATATAGCCCAAATTTGTTTCTAATCTATTACAGATTTTTTATACCCCATATTTAGGTCATTTTTAAGAGGCCAAAAATTGTTTAAATCTGAATTTGCAGTAAAAGCGATTATTATATATGTAAACAGCATTAAAACAGGCATCAAGTGGTATATTCACTTTATATGAAAGCCAGTAATACTGTTTGCACCAATTTTACCCTTTTCCCTAGTTATATAGTCTGTATTCATTGAGATTGCTGTTTAAACTAGATTTTTAACATAAAGTAGGGGCAAAATTTTACTTTGGCTACTTTTGACTATAAATTTTACTTTGGCTACTTTTGACTATCTTTGAAAGAGGTTAGGTTAGGAAAATGAAACTTTCAGGGATGTGTCTGCAGGCTGAAGTATGTCCCAGGAAAGTATTTTGAAGTACCTACCTCCATTTCTTTTCCCTCTAAATGGTCCTGAAATTTTGGGTTATCAGTTTTTTTTTTTCTCTGGCTTTAGTTCTGAAAAGACAATTCCTGTTGATTTGCCATACTGTTGTTGCCATAACACTGGGTTTTCTAAATTTAGAAATAATCTTTTATGCCACCTCACTATAGGTTAAATATTTGGCAGATATTATTTATTCTCCATGAATTTTTTTTTTATTGGATTTCATATGATGTCAGTTGCTTTCTGTTAAATATACATTTATTTTTAAAAATCAAGCTTCTTTTGAGAAAAAATTTGAATTATTTTTCTCTGAAAAATATCACTGAAATATAAAGTGATATAAACTATGAGAAATATATGAGTGATATAAATATCACTGAAATTTTCTCTGAAATATCACTGAAAGGGGATAGGTTAGGAAAATGAAACTTTAAGGGATGGGTCTACAGGCTAAAGTATGTCCTGGGAAGGTATTTCAAAGTACATTTCTCTACTCATTCTTGCTCTAGAGGGCCCTGACCCTTGATGACCTTCAAAAATAGGCAATCTGTGTTATAAAAGTGAAACCTTACAAAATAGATCTTCTGCTGAAATGAAGTACAACAAAGTTGTTCTCAGCTTAACAGCTTTGCTCAATCCCAATTTATAAGGTTTTAAAGATATGAAAAAACATTTCCTAAATTTTGAAAAAAAAAAAATGTTGATATGGCTCAGAATTCTACTCAAATAAAAGGAATTGAATTTTCAGAACTAAAGGCAGAGAAAATTCAAATGGTACCTGAAAATTAAGGTAAAATGTTGTTTTGTCAAAATTTCAATAGGTATAGACCTGTCATGGAGTCAAATTTTAGGGCTCTCTAGAGGGAGAAGAAGTGGAGGTGGGTACTTTAAAATACCTTCCCAGGATATACTTTAGCCTATAGACCCATCCCTGAAAGTTTCATTTTCCTAACCTAACTTCTTTCTGAGATAGCAAGAAGTAACTCAACTAGAATTTTACCTTTTATCTGTCTGGTAAAAAACATCCTTCAAATTTTAGATATGCTCTAATTATACAGGGGCAAAAAAATTGCTTTTTAAAATTGCCATTATGAGGTAAGATATTAGCTAAAATGAGTGTATAAAGCAAACTAGCCTACCTAGGGAGTCAAAACACTTGAATTTGCTTGCTGCTTCTTCAACAGTGGCAAAAGGTCTGACAATGAGTAAAGTATGGAATTTAAGTCAGAAACGCCTTTTATGCTTTTTCTATTCTCACCAAAATAAAACACAAATCCCATGTTGACTTGCACAAAAACCTCAAGATAAGTTGTAGTAATTGGTCCTTTAGCCTGATGTAGCTGCTATTTGCTGCTATGAGTGCATAGTTTATAATGGGAGCTTAAAATTGTCTTGGCAAGCTGCATGGTTGAGTATACAACCCTCTAGGCTATACTCTCTTTCTTTATGTGCATATTATTGTTTAAAAATGATCAAGCTTCACATTAATCTCCTTTCATGACCTATAGTTGAAATTTGCTAGGGAAATATTTATTCCACTAAAAACTCACCACCTATTTTTGAACTTCAATTATACAGCCCTGTTTTTTTTTTACCCCCCTTAAGCCTGTATCCAGTTTCTGATAGCCATTTAAATTTCATTTTGTCTGTTGCTCATTTCTTGTCAATATTACTGAGGGGTCACAGATAAGCACTAGAGTCCTCATTGATAAATAATATGTGCTTGTATATATATAGCTTGTTGCTACTTATTTTTCTCTGGGAATACAATGTTTGATGTGGCATAAACCAAAGAAAGGACCTGTAGGCCTAGAGAAAAATATGTTAAGAAAACCGATTTTTATAATTGCACAATAATTATAGCTTACATAATTTTACATGCCGTCCTGTTCTACTTTACCCCCAACCCTCCTAATATAGAAATATATAGTTGAAGTTACATGTTACCTGTTGATTCTGCCAATCTATCCCTCAACCTTTAACTCCCTGTTAATTGAAGCAATTGCAACAAAGCAAGAATGCCGGAAAAGGTAACAGGTGACAGAATACATTAGAATTACATAATTTTGGCTATATATTTACACATTAGGCAGGTTGGAGATAAATTATAGTATAAAGATGCATGTTTTTCCCTTTGGTATGTAGGCTAAGTAGAAGATCACTTGTACCTGATGCTGTCCCTGTTGCTTTTAGTTGGATTGGAAACATTCAAAGAAAGTTTCCTTTGAAAAGGAAAGGTGAGATTGCCCAAAAGTGAGATTGAATTTGTCAAAGCTTGGAGGTTTGCCCCTTCAGTCTGTTTAAAGGAAAATGGATTCATAATTGAAGCTTTGTTCATTTCAATCTTAAGGGTGACCAATATTTGTGACAATTCATTAAATGGTTGTAAAGGGATACTTTTGTTTATTCATTAGTCTTCTTTGTTTTCTAACAGTTTTTTTTTAATCTTTAAATTGATATCCATTTCTTACAAATTTTTATTGATACCAGAGGTCCATTTGCAAGTTTTCACCTACTTTGTAATCCCTGGTCTCACAATTACATTTAAATTTACTGAAGCTAGGACACACAGAACTCCTATCTATTTAAAGAAAATCAATGGATATAAGTAGGTTTTATTGTATTTAAGCCCTAGGGCCATGGCAATTAAAAACAAAATAAAGGAGATTAACTTTAAAATACTTGACATTAAATAAGCATAATAGCCACAAAGAAAAACAAATAACAAAATTGTACTTCTGTGTTCAGTTGCCAACCTGAGCAACTGTCATAAATTTTTAAATCTTGCAGAACATTCACCCCCATTACATTCACAAGCTATCTCTCATGACCCACAAATTTGTCCATACATCCACATTTCAGGGAAATGGAAGGACCATCACACTGGTATTCTTCATTTCTACTTATATTTAATGGGTTTGAAAGAAAGTTTCCATGGCTAAGTCAGTAGGCCAGTAAAGGACCTGGTGGTCCTTTAGCCAGGTAGTGCAATAGGAAGCTAAGGACCAGCCAGCCTATTCTCTTGCATGCCCTTCCTCCTTACTGTCCCTAGATTTCCATCTGTACTCATTTAAAGTTGGGCCAATTCTAGCTGAGGTTAGTCATATCACCAACCCCTATCCAAAACCAAATAAACTGGCAATGCCAGGAATTAAACCTATACACCTTGGACAAAGCGTTCCAACCCAAAGCGCCTACCACTTAGCAAGGAACACAAATTTGACCAGAGAACAATAATTATTTGAATAAAATTGCTATAGTTGTCCCACTACTGTCCTATAAATGCTATAGGCCCATTTTATTTAGACAAATCAATTTAAGACAGGTATCAACAAAACTCCATCAGGGATTGTATTTGCTTAAAATACAATCAAGCTATGTGAATGCTCAGCTTTGTGATATTCTAGTCTTGAAATAATAAAAAAGAGAAAATTTATATTTTCTATTTATTTTTCACCAACTCATTTGAGCAAAATCATTTGTGACAGCCAAATGCCCATGGTTGGCTTAGAACCTCTCTAAATGCTCTGAAACAGCAGGAATTAAAAAAAATTATACTAATCAGCATTAAACTGTCCCTTAAATTTGAACACGTGTATTTAATTTGAAAATGATGCTACTGCTAGTCAGGTTACTGTGCTGTTCCCACTGGCTCTACTGCAGTTAAAAATGGGCAGTTACCACGCAGTAACTGCAGTTACTGAAAAACCATCAGCTGGAACACACCCATAAGCAATTATATCTGTATATTATATCAATTATATATCTTATATTATATTATTATATTATATATATATATACATAAGCAATTATATCAATTATATCTGTAAAGAACATACAAAAAGGCATCAAGTAGTATATTCACTTTATTTTTAAGTCAAAATATGAAAAAAACAAAAAATTTACTCCCGACTTGCCTAATTTGCTAATATATAGCCCAAATTTTAAATTTTAAATGTATTTTGCCACCTTTTAGCCTACTTATTTTTCCAGTTCTTGTTTTGCCACAGTTGCTTCAATTATCAGGTACTATGGTTGAGGTATAGATTGGCAGAATCAATAGGAAATATGCAATTTCAGCCTTAGATTTCCATATTAGGAGGGTTGGTGCTAAAGTAAAGCAGAGCTGCATACTTCTCTAGTGCTTAAGTATGACCCCTTAGCAATATTGACAAGAAATGAGTAACAGAAAAAATTCAGTTTGGACTAAATGGCAATCAGGAACTGGATACAGGCTAAAGGGGGCCAAAAACAGGGCTGTATAATTGGAGTTCAAAGAACTCCAATTATACAGTAATTTTAAAAAAAATCACTGTATATAAGTGATTTTTTAGTCAACTAAACGCTTCCCTTGCTAATTTAGGACTTTAAATTGATTAGCCTACTGGAATTTACCTATCCTATGCAATTGAAATATTTTACCTTTCCAGAGCATTAAGACAATCCATCACAATAAAAAAAAAAAATATCCAAGGCATCTTGAATGGAATGACTAAAAGAAGACAAATGAAAATCACAATTTGCAATCTAACAATTAAACTTCTGGCCACACAAATTGTATTAGGATACCCAGCTCTGAAATAATTGCTCAAGTAGCTTTGCAGTAACTTTAACTAATATTGCAATAACTTTATAAGTTTTTTCTTAACCATTTTATTATCTACCTATCCCCCCACCCAGTAAAAGATAAAACCCACCCACCCACACAAGAAAAAAGCCAGTTTTAACAAGGATAATAACATAGTTTCTAAGTCTATTTTAGTGCAACCTACCCAACAACAAAAAATCTGGCTCATTAACTCACCACACTGGTACACAAAAGTGGTGCCTTCATCCTGGATCCATCTGAACACATACTCCATGATTACCTATAATTGAAACTTTTGCCCTCTTTCCGAGTTAACTTGAGACGAACGTACAAAATGTAAAAGTTGTTAAAAGTCAACTTTTCATTAACTTTCAGTCAACTTTTACAAATCGAACGCTAAAAGTTAACTCGGAATCACAAATAAAACGTCAGAATGCTGGTTTCAGTCAACTTGGAATGTGATTCGAACGCAACTTTGGTTTAACCAATGACAGCTTTGGTTTAACCAGCTTGTATGTTTAACGCAAAAACGGAAAAAATTACATATGGTTGAGCTCAAACAAAACTGGTTCGCGAAAACACTTTCTACTTGTCGGTTTGGGCAAAAAATTTCAAACATAAAACATCCGTATAGTGTTAAGAGTGTCATTCTATTATAAGTAAATGATTTAGCACTGGCTTAATTTCCTCCGGATTTGACATATTTCACATTAGTTTGAGGTCAGAGAGAATTGAAAAATGATCTAGCATACTCTCTGGTATATTTGAAGAGATAGGAAGGGTCAGAACTAGTGGAATCTTGGGTTAAATTGTTCAGGTAATATATTGGAAAATGTTTTATTCATACTGTAAAAGCAAAATTATCTATAAAAAAGTCCTAAATGATAAGACTTTAGCTTTGTTGAGCTACCCTAAACAGAGGATAAAATTCTAGTTTGACTTCTTTTTGTTTTGATTTGGAATTCTACTAGCCTACCAGGCTATAGATTAAATTTCCAGTCAAATTCCAGTTTAGCTACTTTTTGCTATCTTTGATTGGGGTTATGTTAGGTGAATGAAACTTTCAGTGATTAATCCATAGCTAAAAACATACTCTGAGAAGCTATTGCTAAGCTTATGTGATAACCCTCTTCTGTTTTAAATCTTGGAATTTTGCGTATTGGACTGGTCTGTAACTATTAAAATTTTGGTAAAACAACATCTTACCTTAATTTTCAGCTAGCAGTTTCTGTTTCTCTGGTTTTAGCTCTGAAAATGCAATTCTTGTTATTTGAGTAGAATTTTAAGCCATATCAGTGTTTTGTATTTAAATATAGGGAAATGTATATCCTGAAAGTTTCCTCATTTTCCTAACCTAAACCTTTTTCAAGATAATACAAATTTATCTACAATAGAATTTTACCAAACAGAAGTTTAACCTAATAATTTGTAATAACATATTGTTCAGGCTAGCCTTTGCAATCCCTACAAATTTTGGCTCTTCACAATAAAGCACTATTACCAGCTTAGCCTAACAAAAGAAAGTAGCAAACTGCTTAATCTTAATAAAAAAAAAATCCAAAGGACTTTATATTTCTTCAATACAAAATATATATTAATTTTTGTTTTCAGTAGAATACTAGTTAAGTATAAACCAGCAAATGTTTAAGAATTTTTTGAGGGGGGACAGCTGCCTAAAATTAACAAAATATTTCTGATAAGCACAAAAATATAACAAATTAAGCTAAACTAGGAAAATAGTTTTTTTCTCACTGAACAGTTACCATAACACATAATGTGTTGTAAGATTTTTGCAGTACTTGTGCATTATAGCCACCACATTCAAGTTCTATTGAGAAGTTTAGTTTGGCTAATGTTAATGACATAAAATAAAATATGATGAATATATAAAACTTTATCAACAAAATTATGAAAACTACAACAAAGAATCCTGGAATTTGTAAATCAGCATCATATCTAAATATACTGTATCTTACATTGTGATAGATTGTTTTAACGCCCTACTGTACAGGGGTAAATATTTAAATTATGTATCATAGGCAATTATCTGAAGAGTAATCTATTAAAAGTCTCCTGAGCTAACTAGGGAAGTTTTTTCTTTCTTTTTTACT
This sequence comes from Artemia franciscana, assembly GCF_032884065.1. NCBI lineage: Eukaryota > Metazoa > Arthropoda > Branchiopoda > Anostraca > Artemiidae > Artemia > Artemia franciscana. Next base: position 4,128 of record NW_027063514.1, on the reverse strand, counting down.
TGCTTTAGCCTGTATCCAGTTCCTGATTGCCATATAAATTCCATATTCATAGTTAAATAACATAAGCCTTTGTATATAGACTATACCTTGTTGCTAATTTTTCTGGGCATAGAATGTTTGATTTGGTAAAGCCCTAGAGAAGGACCTGAAGAGAAAGAAACATAATAAAAAAAAAAATCATGCTTCATAATTTTTAGAATAATAGCTGGTAACACATTTTATATTCAACTTTGCTCTACTTTACCCCTCAATCCTCCCAATATAAAAATGTATTGCTGAAATTTCCTATTTTCCATTTGTTTTGTCAATCTGTCTCTCTAACTTCATCCCATGTAGCTGTAAATTAAACAAATGTGACAAACAATAACTAGAAAAACAGGTGACAGGAGGTTAAATGCATTGAAAATATGAAATTTGAGCCATATTTCTGCACATTGGGAGGGGGATTCAGATAAAGCATAGCCTAACTTAATGATTTTCTCTTGCTATGTAGGGTAATTGGAAAGTCACTTGTATATCATGCTGTCCTTTTCAGTTTTAGTTGGATAGAAAAAATCCAAAGAAAGTCCCCTTTGAAAAGATAGGAGCCACAAAGTGAGATTGTATTTGTCAAAGCTTGGAGGTTTGTCCCTTCTGTCTGTTTAAACAAAACAGAATCTTAATTGAAGCTTTGTTCATTTCTATCTTAAGGGTGCACAACAATTATGATATAAGGTACTTTTCTTTATTCAATTGTCTTCTTTGTTGTCTAAAAGACTTTTTTTTAATCTAGATGTTTCATAAATTGCTCATTTTTACCAGAAGTTCATTTGACCTACTTTGAAATCCCTGGTCTTAAAATTACATTTGACTTTGTTAAAGCTAGGAGACATAGACCTTGTGTTTGTTTAAAGAAAGTGAATAAACATTAGTAATTTGTATTGCACTAAAGCCCTAGGGCCATCACAATTCCAAACAAAAAAGAAACTTCACTTTAGAATATTCAATATTGTCTAACATAACAGAAACAAAGAAAAAAAATTACCAAATTTTACTTCTGCACTCTACTGTCAACATGAGACATTGTCCAAAATTTTAAAATCTTGCAAAACATTCATCCCTCATCACATTCACCAGCCATCTCTCATCAAGCCTACACTTCATTTCTCATCTCAATCAATCCTACAAATGCATCAAATAACCCACTCTCTCATTAGTGCTTCCATAGATATGGTCAAAGTAAGAGCCATCTTGCTTACATTTTATTATATCTAGAGGTTTTCTGTAGCTAAGTCAGTACTTAAATATTTCATACACCTTTGTAAACAACCTTAAGATGGTAAAATAGGTTGGATTATCCAAATTTTTAGTTGCCACAATATATTTCAATCATTATTGTAATATAAAGGGCAGCCAATAGTAAAGGACCTGAATAAATATTTTAAGGTAATTAAAAAGGTTTATTACTCAAAAACTTGATAAAACTAAAAGGGACTTTTTAATGATTGATTACTTTAAAATATCTACATTATACACAACAATAAACCTTTGCTATAAAGGGAAAGTCAGTAAGGCCCAAAAACTATTCAATACTAATTGTGGTTTGAAACAGTTTGCTGAATGTCTAAATGATTTTAGATAGTAATGAAGATAAAATTTGGTCAAACTCAACACCAATATGCAAGTAAGTAAGTATGGCAGCACTGACACATCAAGGTCTAAACTGGCAGTGCTAATTTCCACTTTGTGACCCTTTGGCCAAGAATTGCAATTAAGGGCTGGGGGCCAGAAATCTTGTGCTTTTGTACACCCTCCCTGCTTACCTTTTGCATATTTCTCCATTTGCCTATTTAGAGCTGGTTTAGATCTGTCTAACATCACTGACCCCCATTTAAAACAAATAAACAGGCAATACTAGGAATCAAACCTGTACCCCATGGACAAAGGATTTCTTACTAAGAGTGCTTTCCACTTAGCCAAGAACATTATTACAACCAGAGTAGAACAACTATTAAAAAAAATATTGAAAAAAAACAAGATGGATTTACAGCCATTTTCACTAATCTTCAATACACATTGTATTTTACTTAGACAAGTTATTGTAAGGCAGGTGTCAACAAAGCTCCAGCAGGGATTGCTTTACTTAAGATGCAAACTAGCATGGTGAATACTTAGCTGGTAAAAACCAAATACACTAGCAATGCCAGGAATTAAACCTGTACCCCTTGGACAAAGGATTCCCAAACCAGAGTGCCAACAACTTAGCAAGGAACACAAATGTGACCAGAGAACTATTATTTGAAAAAAGAAATATTGAAAAAAACTCAATTCATGGTTGTTGCTTTTCTCTACTGTCCCATAAACAATATATTTTATTTAGACAAATTAATTTTAAGACAGGTATCAACAAAACTCCATCAGGGATTGTATTTACTTAAGATACAACAAGCAATGTGATTGCATAGCTTTGTGATATTCTAGTCTTAAATAATGATAAAAAAGCAAATTTACATTTGCTATTTGTTTTCCAAACCATTTTAAGCAAAACCATTTGCAACAGCAATATGTCCATGGTTAGATTAGTGTCTATCCAAAATGCTTTACAACAGAAGGGACACATTTCTTGCAAAGCAAATACTCAGCTTTAATGCTATTCTGTGTCATCTCTAAAAAATTAAACTGTATCAGGTGTATTTTGATATAAGATACTTCTAAGACTTTTAGCAAGGGGGCAGGCATTTCTTCACAATTTATACAATGTGTAAAAGAGCACCAGGGGGTGAGATTGAAAAAAAAAACTTTCAGGGATGGGTCTAAAGGCTAAAGTATGTTCTGGGAAGGTCTGCTTACATGGAGTACAAAGAAACTGTTTCACAGCTTTCCTCAATCCACTTTATAAGGTTTTAAAGATATGCAGACATTTCCTAAATTTTGAAAAAAAAATATTGATATGGCTTAAAATGCTACTCAAATAAAAGGAATTGCATTTTAAGAGCTAAAGCCATAGTAAAAGAAACTGATAATTAAAAATTAAGGTAAATCTTGTTTTGTCAAAATTTCAATAGTATAGGTATAGACCTTTTGAGTAAGCAATTATCTAAGACTTAGAAATCAGAAAAGGGTTGACATAGAAGCCTGGCAGTACCTTCCCAGAGTGTTTTTGACCCTGGATTAATTACTGAGTTTCATTCTTGTAACCTATTCCCTTTCCAAGATAATGAAAATTAGCTAAACTAGAATTTTACGTATTTTTTGCTTTGGATTCATTACTGGAAGTTCTATTTTCTTGACTTAACCCATTTCTAAGATAGCAAACAGTAGCCAAACTAGTGTTTGACCTGAAAGTTTATCCATGGCCCTATAGGGTAAGGCTGAAATGTAAAGAGTTCTGACAAAGATGCAACATATCTTGAAGCATCTAGTAAGAATAGTAATTGGATTAACAATGCTTTATAACCACTAGGGTCTTGCTTCATCAAGGTTTTATCTCTGAAGCCAAATTACCAAGCTAAGGTCAAGTCTAGGGCATCAAAAGGATGAAACAAAGATTTCCAAGTATCTACATAAGTTTTCAAAAGCATATTCAAACTCTTGACTTCCTGTATTAAGGCCTATGTGAATCAAATTGCAGGATATAACCCAACATTTATCCAAATAGCCCTAATACGAAAAAAAAACAAAATTAAACCTTACTTTTGCGTGGCTAGAATTCTATTTGTCAGCTTATAATTCTTATTTTATATAGACTTATTTATAGCCTACGCATTCTTCTTTTCGAAATCTACGCCTGAAAAGGTCAACCAACAATTATGAATGGTAGAACCCTACGGTTAAAAACAATGACAGTTCTGGTTAAATTAGAGTTCAACCAGTCAATTGTTTCACGCAAAATCACTTTTCATGACAACCTGGTTTGTCACTGTTTCACGCAAAAACAGCGGTTGAGCTCAACCACACCGAGTGGTTGAGCTCAAACAGTCTCTTTGGTTGACGCGAAAAAAGGCCTTAAGTAAAAATCCCATTAGACAAGTAATGCCAAGTTTACACGCATAGGATTTTGTAAAAATCCTATAGCGAAATCTTAAAGGTTCCAAAGAAAAGTGTTCACACGTAAAGAAGCGTCTATATGCACAGAGTAAGCACGTAATT
>NW_027063513.1:0-34125 GCF_032884065.1 Artemia franciscana | reverse complement strand
ATAAAAAAACTAAAAAAAAAAAGGAAAAAACTAATAAATGACGACACTCAAAGAGAAAGCGACCAGGACAAAAAACTAAAAAAAAGGCAAAAACTACAAAAAAACTAAAAACTAATAAAAAAATAAAAAAGCTAAAAAACTAAAAAAACTAAAAAAAGGTAAAAAACTAAAAAAACTAAAAACTAAAAAAAAACTAAAAAAGTTAAAAACTAAAAGAACTAAAAAAGAAAAAAATAAATGACGACACTCAAAGAGAAAGCGACCAGGACAAAAGGAATGTTCGATTAGCAATCAACAAAGCACCGGACACAGGGAGTATAAATGACGACCAGGACACAAGTAAAAAAAAAATTAACAAAACTAAAAAGAAGGTAAAAACTACAAAAAAACTAAAAAGAAAAAAAAACTAAAAACTAATAAAAAAACTAAAAAATCTAAAAATCTAAATAAACTAAAAAAGAAAAAAAAAGGAAAAAAATAAAGGAGAAAAACAAAACTAAAAAACGAATGTATATACAGACCGGCACACCGGGATACAAATGACGACCGGGACACAGGGAATATAAATAACGACCGGGACACAGGGACACAACTACAACGGGGACACCGGGGGAAACAGGGGGATATAAATGACGACCGGGACAAAAAAACTAAAAAGAAATAAAAACTAAAAACTAATAAAAAAAACTAAAAAATCTAAAAATCTAAATAAGCTAAAAAAGAAAAAAAAAGGAAAAAATAAAGGAGAAAAACAAAACTAAAAAACGAATGTATATACAGACCGGGACACCGGGATACAAATGATGACCGGGACCCGGGACACAGGGAATATAAATGACGACCGGGACACAGGGACACAACTACAACGGGGACACCGGGGGAAACAGGGGGATAACCTGACAATCTATTTATATGCAAAGACAATGGGACAGCAAAGAATGTTGTATATTCGCAAGTTTTACGTAGTTAAAACCATATATATATATATATCTATATTCACAGGTGGGACATAGGGACACAACTACAATGGCGCGTAACTATTATGGCGCGTAACGACTTACGCGCGCGGGGGGGCTTGGGGGGGGCGCGAAGCGCCCCCACCAACTAGGTGTTGGGGTGGCGCGAAGCGCCACCCCAACAGCTAGTATATATATCTATATATATAAAAATAAGTTGTCTGTGGATGGATGGATGGATGGATGTGTGGATGGATGTGTCAGGTGACGTCACCTGAAAAAACTGGATTAGGTGACGTCAAAACTGAAAAAACTAAAAAAAGGCAAAAACTACAAAAAAAACTAAAAACTAATAAAAAAAATAAAAAAGCTAAAAAACTAAAAAAACTATAAAGGTAAAAACCAATAAAAAACTAAAAAAAAAACTGAAAAACTAAAAAAAGGCAAAAACTACAAAAAAAAACTAAAAACTAATAAAAAAAGTAAAAAAGCTAAAAACTAAAAAAACTAAAAAAACTAAAAAAAGGTAAAAAACTAAAAAAATAAAAAATAAAAAAAAACTAAAAAAAAGGAAAAAACTGAAAAATAAGCTAAAATAACGGTAAAAACCAATAAAAAACTAAAAAAAAAAGGAAAAAACTAATAAATGACGACACTCAAAGAGAAAGCGACCAGGACAAAAAACTAAAAAAAAGGCAAAAACTACAAAAAAACTAAAAACTAATAAAAAAAATAAAAAAGCTAAAAAACTAAAAAACTAAAAAAAGGTAAAAAACTAAAAAAACTAAAAACTAAAAAAAAACTAAAAAAGGTAAAAACTAAAAGAACTAAAAAAGAAAAAAATAAATGACGACACTCAAAGAGAAAGCGACCAGGACAAAAGGAATGTTCGATTAGCAATCAACAAAGCACCGGGACACAGGGAGTATAAATGACGACCAGGACACAAGTAAAAAAAAAAATTAACAAAACTAAAAAGAAGGTAAAAACTACAAAAAAACTAAAAAGAAAAAAAAACTAAAAACTAATAAAAAAACTAAAAAATCTAAAAATCTAAATAAACTAAAAAAGAAAAAAAAAGGAAAAAACTAAAGGAGAAAAACAAAACTAAAAAACGAATGTATATACAGACCGGTACACCGGGATACAAATGACGACCGGGACACAGGGAATATAAATAACGACCGGGACACAGGGACACAACTACAACGGGGACACCGGGGGAAACAGGGGGATATAAATGACGACCGGGACAAAAAAACTAAAAAGAAATAAAAACTAAAAACTAATAAAAAAAACTAAAAAATCTAAAAATCTAAATAAGCTAAAAAGAAAAAAAAAGGAAAAAAATAAAGGAGAAAAACAAAACTAAAAAACGAATGTATATACAGACCGGGACACCGGGATACAAATGATGACCGGGACCCGGGACACAGGGAATATAAATGACGACCGGGACACAGGGACACAACTACAACGGGGACACCGGGGGAAACAGGGGATAACCTGACAATCTATTTATATGCAAAGACAATGGGACAGCAAAGAATGTTGTATATTCGCAAGTTTTACGTAGTTAAAACCATATATATATATATATATCTATATTCACAGGTGGGACATAGGGACACAACTACAATGGCGCGTAACTATTATGGCGCGTAACGACTTACGCGCGCGGGGGGGCTTGGGGGGGGCGCGAAGCGCCCCCACCAACTAGGTGTTGGGGTGGCGCGAAGCGCCACCCCAACAGCTAGTATATATATATATATCTATATATATAAAAATAAGTTGTCTGTGGATGGATGGATGGATGGATGTGTGGATGGATGTGTCAGGTGACGTCACTGAAAAAACTGGATTAGGTGACGTCAAAACTGAAAAAACTAAAAAAGGCAAAAACTACAAAAAAAACTAAAAACTAATAAAAAAAATAAAAAAGCTAAAAAACTAAAAAAACTATAAAGGTAAAAACCAATAAAAAACTAAAAAAAAAACTGAAAAAACTAAAAAAAGGCAAAAACTACAAAAAAAAACTAAAAACTAATAAAAAAAGTAAAAAAGCTAAAAAACTAAAAAAACTAAAAAAACTAAAAAAAGGTAAAAAACTAAAAAAAAAATAAAAAATAAAAAAAAACTAAAAAAAGGAAAAAACTGAAAAATAAGCTAAAATAAAGGTAAAAACCAATAAAAACTAAAAAAAAAAGGAAAAAACTAATAAATGACGACACTCAAAGAGAAAGCGACCAGGACAAAAAACTAAAAAAAAAGGCAAAAACTACAAAAAAACTAAAAACTAATAAAAAAAATAAAAAAGCTAAAAAACTAAAAAACTAAAAAAAGGTAAAAAACTAAAAAAACTAAAAACTAAAAAAAAACTAAAAAAGGTAAAAACTAAAAGAACTAAAAAAGAAAAAAATAAATGACGACACTCAAAGAGAAAGCGACCAGGACAAAAGGAATGTTCGATTAGCAATCAACAAAGCACCGGGACACAGGGAGTATAAATGACGACCAGGACACAAGTAAAAAAAAAAATTAACAAAACTAAAAAGAAGGTAAAAACTACAAAAAAACTAAAAAGAAAAAAAAACTAAAAACTAATAAAAAAACTAAAAAATCTAAAAATCTAAATAAACTAAAAAAGAAAAAAAAAGGAAAAAAATAAAGGAGAAAAACAAAACTAAAAAACGAATGTATATACAGACCGGTACACCGGGATACAAATGACGACCGGGACACAGGGAATATAAATAACGACCGGGACACAGGGACACAACTACAACGGGGACACCGGGGGAAACAGGGGGATATAAATGACGACCGGGACAAAAAAACTAAAAAGAAATAAAAACTAAAAACTAATAAAAAAAACTAAAAAATCTAAAAATCTAAATAAGCTAAAAAAGAAAAAAAAGGAAAAAAATAAAGGAGAAAAACAAAACTAAAAAACGAATGTATATACAGACCGGGACACCGGATACAAATGATGACCGGGACCCGGGACACAGGGAATATAAATGACGACCGGGACACAGGGACACAACTACAACGGGGACACCGGGGGAAACAGGGGGATAACCTGACAATCTATTTATATGCAAAGACAATGGGACAGCAAAGAATGTTGTATATTCGCAAGTTTTACGTAGTTAAAACCATATATATATATATATATCTATATTCACAGGTGGGACATAGGGACACAACTACAATGGCGCGTAACTATTATGGCGCGTAACGACTTACGCGCGCGGGGGGGCTTGGGGGGGGCGCGAAGCGCCCCCACCAACTAGGTGTTGGGGTGGCGCGAAGCGCCACCCCAACAGCTAGTCTTCTATATATATAAAAATAAGTTGTCTGTCTGTGGATGGATGGATGGATGTGTCAGGTGACGTCACCTGAAAAAACTGGATTAGGTGACGTCAAAACTGAAAAAACTAAAAAAAGGCAAAAACTACAAAAAAAAACTAAAAACTAATAAAAAAAATAAAAAAGCTAAAAAACTAAAAAAACTATAAAGGTAAAAACCAATAAAAAACTAAAAAAAAAACTGAAAAAAACTAAAAAAAGGCAAAAACTACAAAAAAAAACTAAAAACTAATAAAAAAAGTAAAAAAGCTAAAAAACTAAAAAAACTAAAAAAACTAAAAAAGGTAAAAAACTAAAAAAAATAAAAAATAAAAAAAAAACTAAAAAAAAGGAAAAAACTGAAAAATAAGCTAAAATAAAGGTAAAAACCAATAAAAAACTAAAAAAAAGGAAAAAACTAATAAATGACGACACTCAAAGAGAAAGCGACCAGGACAAAAAACTAAAAAAAAAGGCAAAAACTACAAAAAAACTAAAAACTAATAAAAAAAATAAAAAAGCTAAAAAACTAAAAAAACTAAAAAAAGGTAAAAAACTAAAAAAACTAAAAACTAAAAAAAAACTAAAAAAGGTAAAAACTAAAAGAACTAAAAAGAAAAAAATAAATGACGACACTCAAAGAGAAAGCGACCAGGACAAAAGGAATGTTCGATTAGCAATCAACAAAGCACCGGGACACAGGGAGTATAAATGACGACCAGGACACAAGTAAAAAAAAAAATTAACAAAACTAAAAAGAAGGTAAAAACTACAAAAAAACTAAAAAGAAAAAAAACTAAAAACTAATAAAAAAACTAAAAAATCTAAAAATCTAAATAAACTAAAAAAGAAAAAAAAGGAAAAAAATAAAGGAGAAAAACAAAACTAAAAACGAATGTATATACAGACCGGTACACCGGGATACAAATGACGACCGGGACACAGGGAATATAAATAACGACCGGGACACAGGGACACAACTACAACGGGGACACCGGGGGAAACAGGGGGATATAAATGACGACCGGGACAAAAAAACTAAAAAGAAATAAAAACTAAAAACTAATAAAAAAACTAAAAAATCTAAAAATCTAAATAAGCTAAAAAGAAAAAAAAAGGAAAAAAATAAAGGAGAAAAACAAAACTAAAAAACGAATGTATATACAGACCGGGACACCGGGATACAAATGATGACCGGGACCCGGGACACAGGGAATATAAATGACGACCGGGACACAGGGACACAACTACAACGGGGACACCGGGGGAAACAGGGGGATAACCTGACAATCTATTTATATGCAAAGACAATGGGACAGCAAAGAATGTTGTATATTCGCAAGTTTTACGTAGTTAAAACCATATATATATATATATATCTATATTCACAGGTGGGACATAGGGACACAACTACAATGGCGCGTAACTATTATGGCGCGTAACGACTTACGCGCGCGGGGGGGCTTGGGGGGGGCACGAAGCGCCCCCACCAACTAGGTGTTGGGGTGGCGCGAAGCGCCACCCCAACAGCTAGTATATATATATATCTATCTATATCTATATATATAAAAATAAGTTGTCTGTGGATGGATGGATGGATGTGTCAGGTGACGTCACCTGAAAAAACTGGATTAGGTGACGTCAAAACTGAAAAAACTAAAAAAAGGCAAAAACTACAAAAAAAACTAAAAACTAATAAAAAAAATAAAAAAGCTAAAAAACTAAAAAAACTATAAAGGTAAAAACCAATAAAAAACTAAAAAAAAAACTGAAAAAACTAAAAAAAGGCAAAAACTACAAAAAAAAACTAAAAACTAATAAAAAAAGTAAAAAAGCTAAAAAACTAAAAAAACTAAAAAAACTAAAAAAAGGTAAAAAACTAAAAAAAATAAAAAATAAAAAAAAACTAAAAAAAAGGAAAAAACTGAAAAATAAGCTAAAATAAAGGTAAAAACCAATAAAAAACTAAAAAAAAAGGAAAAAACTAATAAATGACGACACTCAAAGAGAAAGCGACCAGGACAAAAGGAATGTTCGATTAGCAATCAACAAAGCACCGGGACACAGGGAGTATAAATGACGACCAGGACATAAGTAAAAAAAAAAAAACTATCTATATATATAAAAATAAGTTGTCTGTGGATCTGTGGATCGTGGATCAGGTGACGTCACCTGAAAAAACTGGATCAGGTGACGTCAAAACTGAAAAAACTAAAAAAAGGCAAAAACTACAAAAAAACTAAAAACTAATAAAAAAAATAAAAAAGCTAAAAAACTAAAAAAACTAAAAAAAGGCAAAAACTACAAAAAAAACTAAAAACTAATAAAAAAGCTAAAAAACTAAAAAAACTAAAAAAAAGGCAAAAACTACAAAAAAACTAAAAACTAATAAAAAAAATAAAAAAGCTAAAAAACTAAAAAAACTAAAAAAACTAAAAAAAGGTAAAAAACTAAAAAAACTAAAAACTAAAAAAAAACTAAAAAAGGTAAAAACTAAAAGAACTAAAAAAGAAAAAAATAAATGACGACACTCAAAGAGAAAGCGACCAGGACAAAAGGAATGTTCGATTAGCAATCAACAAAGCACCGGGACACAGGGAGTATAAATGACGACCAGGACACAAGTAAAAAAAAAAATTAACAAAACTAAAAAGAAGGTAAAAACTACAAAAAAACTAAAAAGAAAAAAAAACTAAAAACTAATAAAAAAACTAAAAAATCTAAAAATCTAAATAAACTAAAAAAGAAAAAAAAAGGAAAAAAATAAAGGAGAAAAACAAAACTAAAAAACGAATGTATATACAGACCGGTACACCGGGATACAAAAAAAAAGGAAAAAAATAAAGGAGAAAAACAAAACTAAAAGACGAATGTATATACAGACCGGGACACCGAGATACAAATGATGATCGGGACCCGGGACACAGGGAATATAAATGACGACCGGGACACAGGGACACAACTACAACGGGGACACCGGGGGAAACAGGGGGATGTAAATGACGACCGGGACACCGGGACAGGGAATGGTCGATTAGCAATCACCATCAACAAAGCTCAAGGGCAATCATTAGAATCATGAGGTATAGATCTGAATACAGATTGTTTTCCCATGGACCATTATATGTTGCATGTTCAAGAGTCGGTAAACCTGACAATCTATTTATATGCAAAGACAATGGGACAGCAAAGAATGTTGTATATTCGCAAGTTTTACGTAGTTAAAACCATATATATATATATATCTATATTCACAGGTGGGACATAGGGACACAACTACAATGGCGCGTAACTATTATGGCGCGTAACGACTTACGCGCGCGGGGGGGCTTGGGGGGGCGCGAAGCGCCCCCACCAACTAGGTGTTGGGGTGGCGCGAAGCGCCACCCCAACAGCTAGTATATAAAAATAAGTTGTCTGTCTGTGGATGGATGGATGGATGTGTCAGGTGACGTCACCTGAAAAAACTGGATTAGGTGACGTCAAAACTGAAAAAACTAAAAAAAGGCAAAAACTACAAAAAAAACTAAAAACTAATAAAAAAAATAAAAAGCTAAAAAACTAAAAAAACTATAAAGGTAAAAACCAATAAAAAACTAAAAAAAAAACTGAAAAAACTAAAAAAAGGCAAAAACTACAAAAAAAAACTAAAAACTAATAAAAAAAGTAAAAAAGCTAAAAAACTAAAAAAACTAAAAAAACTAAAAAAAGGTAAAAAACTAAAAAAAATAAAAAATAAAAAAAAACTAAAAAAAAGGAAAAAACTGAAAAATAAGCTAAAATAAAGGTAAAAACCAATAAAAAACTAAAAAAAAAGGAAAAAACTAATAAATGACGACACTCAAAGAGAAAGCGACCAGGACAAAAGGAATGTTCGATTAGCAATCAACAAAGCACCGGGACACAGGGAGTATAAATGACGACCAGGACATAAGTAAAAAAAAAAAACTATCTATATATATAAAAATAAGTTGTCTGTGGATCTGTGGATCGTGGATCAGGTGACGTCACCTGAAAAAACTGGATCAGGTGACGTCAAAACTGAAAAAACTAAAAAAAGGCAAAAACTACAAAAAAAACTAAAAACTAATAAAAAAAATAAAAAAGCTAAAAAACTAAAAAAACTAAAAAAAGGCAAAAACTACAAAAAAAACTAAAAACTAATAAAAAAGCTAAAAAACTAAAAAAACTAAAAAAAAGGCAAAAACTACAAAAAAACTAAAAACTAATAAAAAAAATAAAAAAGCTAAAAAACTAAAAAAACTAAAAAAACTAAAAAAAGGTAAAAAACTAAAAAAACTAAAAACTAAAAAAAAACTAAAAAAGGTAAAAACTAAAAGAACTAAAAAAGAAAAAAATAAATGACGACACTCAAAGAGAAAGCGACCAGGACAAAAGGAATGTTCGATTAGCAATCAACAAAGCACCGGGACACAGGGAGTATAAATGACGACCAGGACACAAGTAAAAAAAAAAATTAACAAAACTAAAAAGAAGGTAAAAACTACAAAAAAACTAAAAAGAAAAAAAAAACTAAAAACTAATAAAAAAACTAAAAATTCTAAAAATCTAAATAAACTAAAAAAGAAAAAAAAAGGAAAAAAATAAAGGAGAAAAACAAAACTAAAAAACGAATGTATATACAGACCGGTACACCGGGATACAAATGACGACCGGGATACAGGGAATATAAATAACGACCGGGACACAGGGACACAACTACAACGGGGACACCGGGGGAAACAGGGGGATATAAATGACGACCGGGACAAAAAAACTAAAAAGAAATAAAAACTAAAAACTAATAAAAAAAACTAAAAAATCTAAAAATCTAAATAAGCTAAAAAAGAAAAAAAAAGGAAAAAAATAAAGGAGAAAAACAAAACTAAAAAACGAATGTATATACAGACCGGGACACCGGGATACAAATGATGACCGGGACCCGGGACACAGGGAATATAAATGACGACCGGGACACAGGGACACAACTACAACGGGGACACCGGGGGAAACAGGGGGATGTAAATGACGACCGGGACACCGGGACAGGGAATGGTCGATTAGCAATCACCATCAACAAAGCTCAAGGGCAATCATTAGAATCATGAGGTATAGATCTGAATACAGATTGTTTTCCCATGGACCATTATATGTTGCATGTTCAAGAGTCGGTAAACCTGACAATCTATTTATATGCAAAGACAATGGGACAGCAAAGAATGTTGTATATTCGCAAGTTTTACGTAGTTAAAACCATATATATATATATATATCTATATTCACAGGTGGGACATAGGGACACAACTACAATGGCGCGTAACTATTATGGCGCGTAACGACTTACGCGCGCGGGGGGGCTTGGGGGGGGCGCGAAGCGCCCCCACCAACTAGGTGTTGGGGTGGCGCGAAGCGCCACCCCAACAGCTAGTCTATATATATATATATATATATATATATATATATATATATATATATATATATATATATATTTATATATATATATATATCTATCTATATTCACAGGTGGGACATAGGGACACAACTACAATGGCGCGTAACTATTATGGCGCGTAACGACTTACGCGCGCGGGGGGGCTTGGGGGGGGCGCGAAGCGCCCCCACCAACTAGGTGTTGGGGTGGCGCGAAGCGCCACCCCAACAGCTAGTCTATATATAAAAATAAGTTGTATGTATTTTTGTATTGAGGGTTTTCATATGACGTCTGAAAAATAAATAAGAAAAAGAAAACTGAAAAAAGAAAAATGGTAAAAAACTAAAAAAAAGAACTAAAAAGAAAAAACTAAAAAAAAAATAAAAATAAAAAAAATAAAAAAAGAAAAAGCTTAAAAAGAAATAATGTAAAAAAAAAGTAAAAAAAATAAAAAGGTGAAAAACTAAAAAGAAAAAACTAAAAAAAGCTAAACAACTAAAAAAAGAAAAAACTGAAAAAACTGGGAATTGCAAAAATATTTCAATATATTTTGACAAAAGATTAAGGTAATTCGAAAACCTTAAAACAGATACCCAAAATTTTGAGGTTTATTATAAATTGTTGGAGCTTTAGCTTGCTTGGCACGTAAAGATTTTTCCAAGTGTCAATCTTAGAATGAACATTGACAAATTGAAGAAAACAAATCAATAAAAGAAGAAACTTAACAAAGAAAAACTAAAAAGGACACAAATGACGACCGGGACACAGAGAATATAAATGACGACCTGGACACAGGGACACAACTACAACGGGGACGCCGGGGGCACAGGGGGATATATAAATGACGACGGGGACACAGGGAATGTTCGATTAGCAATCACCATCAACAAAGCTCAAGGTCAATCGTTAGAAAAATGCCGTATAAATATGAATACGGATTGTTTTCCCATGGACAATTATTATGTTGCATGTTCAAGAGATGGTAAACCTGACAATCTATTTATATGGACAGACAATAGGACAGCAAAGAATGTTATATATTCGCAAGTTTCACGTAGTTAAATATATATATATATATATATATATATATATATATATATATATATATATATATATATATATATATATATATATATATATATATATATATATATATATATATATATATATATGTATATATATATATATATATATATATATATATATATATATATATATATATATTTATATATATATATATATATATATATATATATTTATATTTATATTTATATATATATATATACATATATATATATATATATATATATATATATATATATATATATATATATATATATATATATATATATATATATATATATATATATATATATATATATATATATATACTAGCTGTTGGGGTGGCGCTTCGCGCCACCCCAACACCTAGTTGGTGGGGCGCTTCGCGCCCCCCCAAACCCCCCCGCGCGCGTAAGTCGTTACGCGCCATATTAGTTACGCGCCATTGTAGTTGTGTCCCTGTGTCCCACCTGTGAATATAGATAGATTTATATATGTGTTTCAAACTACGTAAAAATTGCGAATATACAACATTTTTGGCTTTCCCACTACTGGAAGCTTTCCGTTTCCAATTGCCAGCAATTGATCTGAAAATGTTTGACCAGAATCATCGTTTTGCAATCGGACACGCATATTTGTAGTTAATTTTAATATTTTTACGTGTGCCCATAAATTAGAATTTTTCAGGCAAGCATTCATTTCGTCTGCAGGAGTTAAACTACGTAAAAATTGCGAATATACAACATTCTTGGCTTTCCCATTGTCTGTGCATATACAAAGCCGTATGCACTAATAATGACGTCATATGCAAACGCTCTTTTTACAAACAAACAAACATGCATACACACAACTCGTTTTTATATAGATAGATAGATAGATGGATACAATACAAATTAACTGCGTAAAACTTGCGAATATACAACATTCTTCGCTGTCCAATTGTAGCTGCATATAAATAGATTGTCAGGTTTACCGACCCTCGAACATGCAACGTACAATTGTCCATGGGAAAAACAATCAGTATTAAGATCTATACCACATTTTTCTAATGATTGACCTTGAGCTTTGTTAATGGTGATTGCAAATGCTAATCGAATTGGGAATTGCAATCTTTTAAATTGAAAAGGCAGATCCGTTGGAATCATGGGAATGCGAGGAATAAGAACAGCCTTACCCTCAAAATGCCCTGTCAAGATTGTCGCCTTTATTAGGCTTTCCATTGTTTTTTTTACGGCAAGTCGCGTGCCATTGCAAAGCTTTGGTGGGTCGCCTATTTTTAGTTGTAGCACGTGTGGTGGAAACCCTGAAAGATATATGGAATTTAAAAATTCAGATGGATAATTAACCGCTTCATTTGGTTCCAAAACTGTGTCGACTGACTTGCAAAGGACTGCCTGGTCTCGAATCTTGGTCAAAACAATATTGTTGATTTCTTGGACGTCTATATTTTTGGGTGCGAAATGTTATTTTGTACATACGACAATAGATCACTCGTATAGTAACTTTGTTCACGATCCAATTCTACACATGTCGAAACAGCAGCGATACGGTTAGGTGAAGGCATTCCCAAATCCTGAAGGGGTTTGTTTGCCATACGTACGCACAAATCTTCTATAATAACTAAAGTGTCGTTATAAATTTCTGATGTAAAATCAAAAGTCATTTCTGACGTCTCTAACTGTTTTCGATGGAGTATATCTTCGGACATTTTTCACTTATATTTTTCCCATAACTCTGTAGGAGCTGATGGAGAGCAAGTGTACGAATTTGACTTGGGGTTGACGTTTCGCACGCGTCATTGATGCAGTTATCCCAGTGTTGGTCATTCTCCAATAAATTCAGAGCTTGGCATGCACTACGGTAAGTGTCATGTATAGTACCGTTTACAGTTCTCAAATACTCAAAGGATGTCGGACCGGGTACATTCACCAAAAGCAGGCGTAGAAAGAAGCATTCATGTTGATTGGGGTGAACGGTGTAGAGTCTTCCTATCGTGGTATCTTTGAAGATGGTAGGTTGGCCGTAAACCCACTGGTTATCTACTTCGATGGTGGTACCGTTGCCATTGTAGGTTTTTCAGTCATTTTACAATTAGAAATTTCTCTTTCAACGGTCTTCTTACAATTAAAAATTTGTCTTTGAACGATATTCTTAAATACCTGTGTCCTGGTCGTCATTTATATTCCCTGTGTCCCGGTCGTCATTTGTGTCCCGGTATCCCAGTCTGTAATTTCTCTTTTTTCTTTTTTCAGTTTTCTTTTTCTTCTTTATTTTTCAGCTTCACTATGAAATACATATCGCCGAACCTTTGTTTTTTTAACTAAAATCTGGTAGTCATTGATGACCTTTTCCAAGTCAAAATCCCAAACCCAATCATCATCGCTATCATTTTCAGTTTTAATATGTTTTGACTCTCGCTGTCCAGGTGGATCTTCATCTAACTGCGCGGTTTTGCGTTCTTTAGCCTCAAGCCTGTTTCCTTGCTGTTCTTTTGATTCCTCGGCTGCTCTGGTAGTTCCTCGACACGCCTTCGTTGACGTAAATTGCACATTCTTAATCTGGCCATTTCTCTTTGAACCGCAAGCCTGGTTTTGCTTTTTGTTAACATTCTACCTTTTTCAATGTTTTTCAATTTTTCAGTGTTCATTCTAACATTGATGTTAGAAAAAAATTTTACGTACTAAGCATGCAAACACTCGACAATTTATAATAAAACTCAAAATTATAAATATCTGTTATAAGGTTTTCGAATTACTTTAATCTATTGTCAAAATATATAGAAATATTTATGCAATTACCAGTCATAGATATATATATATATATATATATATATATTTATATATATATATATATATATATATATATATATATATATATATATATATCTATATATATATATATATATATATATATATATATATATATACTAGCCACACCAACAGGCCTTCGGCACGTCTTCTTTTTTCACTTTCTCTTTTAGCAGCAAGTCTGCTTTCGCGTTGCTCTGGTAGTTCCTCGGCACGCTTTCTGTTCTTTCTTTCTCTATCAGCCTCAAGCCTGTTTCATTGCTGTTCTTTCGATTCCTCGGCACGCTTTCTTTTCTGACTTTCTCTATCAGCAGCAAGTTTTTTGGCATAGACTCTTTGAGCATCATCCTTGGCTGTTGCCATTGTAAGTTCATCAGTCATTTTAAAGTTAAACATTAATAGATTTCTACGTGAACGCATATCTTAAATATCTTTAATTACGTCACCGTCATAACAAAAATGACGACAACTATCTTCATGACGTCAGTCAACACACAAACACGACGTCACCTGACAGACACATCCACAGAAAACTTATTTTTATATAGATAGATATATCTATATTCACGGGAGGGACACAGGGACACAACTGCAATGGCGCGTAACTTATAAGGCACGTAACGACTTACGCGCGGGGGGGGGGGGGGTTGAGGGGGCTCGAAGCACCCCCATCAACTAGGTGTTGCTAGTCTTCATAAAAAAGCTAGTCTTCTACAAAAACTGAGGATTGTTCTTACTGTTCTTCGATCCTATTATAGCTGCTTCCTCTTCCCCTTTGAAAAATTTGCCGTCCTCTACCTCTGCTGAAGTTTCCAGTACCTCTCCCCCTGACAAAGGAATCTCTTACATCGGCGGTGTGGGAACCTCTTCTATTATAGCTGTCTCTCACTCTCTCATTCTCGCTACCTACGTTGCTACTATAGCTATTTGCTCTTCCTCTATTGAATTCTCCATTTGTTCTGCCTCTATCTGCGAAGCTATTCACTTTGGTATCGCAGGAATCTCCCTTGAATTCAGCATGAATTTTAGCGTAACTTGCAATGCCTTTATATGGCTCATAGCTACTCCCTCTACCTCTGCCTCTGTTTAAATATGGCCTTCCACTGCCACTGTTGAATTCTTTTCTTTCACTGCTTCTGCTAAACTCTGACCTTCCCTGGACTTGGTTAAAATTATTCCTTCCTCTACCTCCGTTAAAATGAGACGTCCCTCTACCTCTGCTAAAGCCGGGCCTTGCTCTGTCAGAGTCAGATATTCCTCTACCTCTGTTAAAGTCCGAACGTCCCTTGCCTCTAATCTCATCATACTCGCTGTCTCTATTTCTGTTAGGGCGAAAGGCTTGATCTCTACCTCTGTTTATGCCGCGTATGTGCCCCCTCCCTTGGCTGTCACTATTTGTACCACCTCTGCCTCTGTAAGGGTTACTTACCTTTTCAGGATAGTTTCGCTTTTTCCCCAGAAAGCTTTCTAAATCTTTACGAGGATTTGTCTTCACTAGATGTTCTTGATCACGCTGATCTTGAATGCTGATCTTCTGATTTGGGATATTTTTCTGTTTGCCTTTCTCCAATGGATCGATTCTTTTAGCTGAAGTTTCATTTTCCTTTTTGTTATTACATCCACTTATTTTTCTATCTTCAGCCTCTTGACCAACTATTGTGATACTTTTATCTGTCTCATTGGGTACTTCATCTCTATTAGAGTCAACAGAAGTCAGCTTATTCGTCCTTCTCCTTCGACGTCTACGCCTTTTGGTTCTTTCTGTGTTTTGACCATCTTTTGCTGCAGACTGGTTTAAGTCATTGCGTTGTTTGTCATCATTTTCAGAATTGTGTACGTTATTAACTGCTATTTCCGTGTTGTCACCATCTTTTGCTTCAGACTGGCTTACGGCGTTGCGTTGTTTGTCATCATTCTCAGAATTGTTTATGTTACTAACTACTATTTCTGTGTTTTCACTATCTTTTGTTACAGACTGGCTTACGTCGCTACGTTGTTTGTCATCATTCTCACAATTATGTACGTTATTAACTGCTGTTTCTTCGCCAAGAGTTTTTATATCCTGTTCAGTGACACTTTGTACTCCTGTCGTATCTGGCAATTCTCTGGAAACATCAGTGGCATCACCTTTGGCTTCCTTCAAAATACTAGTTCCTTCAAATTCCATATTTAAACGGTTTGTAAGGGAAGAATTGAGTCTTATGAAGAGTAATTGTTAAATGACGGCCACATGATGAAGAACTGTAAGTGTGTTTTCTTTATTATTATACTAATCAAAGCTCTGAAAACCAAAATCTGTAGCTAATAACAATAAAATCATTTTGCTCTTTTTAACTTTTGGTATTACAGAAAACTTTACGAGATAATCTTAGAAAAACCTGCACCAAGAAAATATAATGATGTGATTTGGCAATCGATCTTGTCAATGACGTTTGACTAAGTATAATAACATCAAGTTTCAACAGGCTGGTGAAAAAAAATATCGCCTAAATCACCCAATATGGTTTAATCCCTCCCTGTGGCTTTGTTTGGTTAAATTCTTCTATCTTGCTCCAAGAATAGAATAAAACTCGGTATAATACTCGGAAAAATAGGATTCTGTGTTTTGTTTGGTTTCCCGCCATTTTTCTTGAGGGGTTCTTAAGTACTGTTAAACATTGAAGCTTAAAATTGCGCCACCCCAACACCTAGTTGGTGGGGGCGCTTCGCGCCCCCCAAGCCCCCCCCCCCACCCGCGCGCGTCCTTTTTTTTAGTTTTTTTTAGTTTTTAGTTTTTTTAGTTTTTTACCTTTTTTAGTTTTTTTAGTTTTTTTAGTTTTTTAGCTTTTTTATTTTTTTTATTAGTTTTTAGTTTTTTTTGTAGTTTTTAATAGATTGTCAGGTTTACCGACTCTTGAAGATGCAACGCTTAATGGTCCATGGGAAAACAATCCGTATTCAGATCTATACCTCATGATTATATTGATTGCCCTTGAGCTTTGTTGATGGTGATTGCTAATCGACCATTTCCTTTGTTGCCGTCGTCATTTATATATCTCCCTGTGCCCCCGGCGTCCCCGTTGTAGTTGTGTCCCTGTGTCCGGGTCGTCATTTATATTCCCTGTGTCCCCGTCGTCATTTGTATCCCGGTGTCCCAGTCTGTGATTTCTATTTGAGTGTCCCGGGCGTCATTTATTTTCGTCAGGATATTGTAGGGCATCGTAGCATCGATGAGTTTAAGCAATTCTTGTCAACTGATTGTTTCGCCTATAAAGAATATTATCTCGAGGTAAGAACTGATCACCGACCACAACGATTGCCACTTTGTTGATAGTTGCGTATCAGGAGGCATCAATTCGATTGCTGTTTTTAAGCAGAAGCACTAAATTATTATTTTTGTGGAAAAGATATAAATATATATATATATATTTTTTCTTTTTAGTTTTTTTGTAGTGTTTACCTTTTTAGTTTTTTTCTTCTTTTGTATTAATGCTAAAGCCAAGGTTCAAACCTGGAGCCTCTCGGACATAGAACCTGAAACATAATGCTTTACCAACTCAGCTACTTCGGCGTGAATACATTCGTTTTGAGCAGCTTCCTCGGGTGTTGTCATTGTTGTCCTGGTCGTCATTTATATCGCCTGTGTCCCGGTCGTCATTTGTGTCCCGGTATCCCAGTCTGTAAATTCTCCTTGAGTGTCCCAGTCGTTATTTATATTCCCTCTGTCCCGGTCGTCATTTGTGTCCCGGTCTGTAGTTTCTCTTTGAGTGTTTTTTCTTTTTAGTATTTTTTAGTTTTTACATTTTTTCTTTTTTCAGTTTTCTTTTTCTTCTTTATTTTTCAGCTTCACTATGAAATACATATCGCCGAACCTTTGTTTTTTTTAGCTAAAATCTGGTAGGCATTGATGACCTTATCCAAGTCAAGATCCCAAACCCAATCATCATCGCTATCATTTTCAGTTTTGATATGTTTTGACTCTCGTTGTCCAGGTGGATCTTCATCTAACTGCGCGGTTTTGCGTTCTTTAGCCTCAAGCCTGTTTCCTTGCTGTTCTTTTGATTCCTCGGCACGCTTTCTTTTCTGACTTTCTCTATCAGCAGCAAGTTTTTTGGCATAGACTCTTTGAGCATCTTCATCGGCTTTTGCCATTGTAAGTTCATCAGTCATTTTAAACTTAAACATTAATAGATTTCTACGTGTCATTCTAACATTGATGTTAGAAAAAAATTTTACGTACCAAGCATGCAAACACTCGACAATTTATAATAAAACTCAAAATTATAAATATCTGTTATAAGGTTTTCGAATTACTTTAATCTATTGTCAAAATATATAGAAATATTTATGCAATTACCAGTTTCTACATTTTTAGTTTCAGTTTGCTTTTCAGTTTAGTTTCATTTTTATATATATTTAAGATATAATCTGGCGTAACGGACAGACAACTTATTTTTATATATATAGAAGATAGATTTTTATATATATATAGATACAGTTTCTTCTTTAGTTTTTTTCTTTTTTAGTTTTTTCTTTTTTTAGTTTCTTCTTTTTATTGATTTGTTTTCTTAAATTTCTCAATGTTCATTCTAACATTGACACTTGGAAAAATCTTTACGTGCCAAGCATGCTAAAGCTCCAACAATTTAAATTAAACCTCAAATTTGGGGTATCTGTTTTAAGGTTTTCGAATTACTTTAATCTATTGTCAAAATATATTGAAATATTTGTGCAATTCCCAGTTTTTTTTTAGTTTTTTCTTTTTTTAGTTTTTAGCTTTTTTAGTTTTTTTTTAGTTTTTTATCTTTTTTATTTTTTTACGTTTTTTCTTTTTAGGTTTTTTCTTTTTTTAATTTTTTTAATTTTTATTTTTTTTTTTAGTTTTTTCTCTTAGTTTTGTTTTAGTTTTTTACCATTTTTCTTTTTCGAATTACTTTTATCTATTGTCAAAATATTTCGAAATATTTATGCAATTTCCAGTTTTTACATTCTAGTTTGTTTTCTTTTATATATATAGAAGATATAATCTAGCGTAACGGACAGACAACTTATTTATATATATATATATATATATATATATATATATATATATATATATATATATATATATATATATCTATATATATAAAAATAAGTTGTCTGTGGATGGATGGATGTGTCAGGTGACGTCACCTGAAAAAACTGGATTAGGTGACGTCAAAACTGAAAAAACTAAAAAAAGGCAAAAACTACAAAAAAAACTAAAAACTAATAAAAAAAATAAAAAAGCTAAAAAACTAAAAAAACTATAAAGGTAAAAACCAATAAAAAACTAAAAAAAAAACTGAAAAAACTAAAAAAAGGCAAAAACTACAAAAAAAAACTAAAAACTAATAAAAAAAGTAAAAAAGCTAAAAAACTAAAAAAACTAAAAAAACTAAAAAAAGGTAAAAAACTAAAAAAAATGAAAAATAAAAAAAAACTAAAAAAAAGGAAAAAACTGAAAAATAAGCTAAAATAAAGGTAAAAACCAATAAAAAACTAAAAAAAAAAAGGAAAAAACTAATAAATGACGACACTCAAAGAGAAAGCGACCAGGACAAAAGGAATGTTCGATTAGCAATCAACAAAGCACCGGGACACAGGGAGTATAAATGACGACCAGGACATAAGTAAAAAAAAAAAAACTATCTATATATATAAAAATAAGTTGTCTGTGGATCTGTGGATCGTGGATCAGGTGACGTCACCTGAAAAAACTGGATCAGGTGACGTCAAAACTGAAAAAACTAAAAAAAGGCAAAAACTACAAAAAAAACTAAAAACTAATAAAAAAAATAAAAAAGCTAAAAAACTAAAAAAACTAAAAAAAGGCAAAAACTACAAAAAAAACTAAAAACTAATAAAAAAGCTAAAAAACTAAAAAAACTAAAAAAAAGGCAAAAACTACAAAAAAACTAAAAACTAATAAAAAAAATAAAAAAGCTAAAAAACTAAAAAAACTAAAAAAACTAAAAAAAGGTAAAAAACTAAAAAAACTAAAAACTAAAAAAAAACTAAAAAAGGTAAAAACTAAAAGAACTAAAAAAGAAAAAAATAAATGACGACACTCAAAGAGAAAGCGACCAGGACAAAAGGAATGTTTGATTAGCAATCAACAAAGCACCGGGACACAGGGAGTATAAATGACGACCAGGACACAAGTAAAAAAAAAAATTAACAAAACTAAAAAGAAGGTAAAAACTACAAAAAAACTAAAAAGAAAAAAAAACTAAAAACTAATAAAAAAACTAAAAAATCTAAAAATCTAAATAAACTAAAAAAGAAAAAAAAGGAAAAAAATAAAGGAGAAAAACAAAACTAAAAAACGAATGTATATACAGACCGGTACACCGGGATACAAATGACGACCGGGACACAGGGAATATAAATAACGACCGGGACACAGGGACACAACTACAACGGGGACACCGGGGGAAACAGGGGGATATAAATGACGACCGGGACAAAAAAACTAAAAAGAAAAAAAAACTAAAAAGAAAAAAAAACTAAAAACTAATAAAAAAAAACTAAAAAATCTAAAAATCTAAATAAGCTAAAAAAGAAAAAAAAAAGGAAAAAAACAAAGGAGAAAAACAAAACTAAAAAACGAATGTATATACAGACCGGGACACCGGGATACAAATGATGACCGGGACCCGGGACACAGGGAATATAAATGACGACCGGGACACAGGGACACAACTACAACGGGGACACCGGGGGAAACAGGGGGATGTAAATGACGACCGGGACACCGGGACAGGGAATGGTCGATTAGCAATCACCATCAACAAAGCTCAAGGGCAATCATTAGAATCATGAGGTATAGATCTGAATACAGATTGTTTTCCCATGGACCATTATATGTTGCATGTTCAAGAGTCGGTAAACCTGACAATCTATTTATATGCAAAGACAATGGGACAGCAAAGAATGTTGTATATTCGCAAGTTTTACGTAGTTAAAACCATATATATATATCTATCTATATTCACAGGTGGGACATAGGGACACAACTACAATGGCGCGTAACTATTATGGCGCGTAACGACTTACGCGCGCGGGGGGGCTTGGGGGGGGCGCGAAGCGCCCCCACCAACTAGGTGTTGGGGTGGCGCGAAGCGCCACCCCAACAGCTAGTATATATATATATATATATATATATATATATATATATATATATATATATATATATATATATATATATATATATCTTTCTATATTCACAGGTGGGACACAGGGACACAACTACAATGGCGCGTAACTAATACGGCGCGTAACGACTTACGTGCGCGGGGGGGGGGGGGGGGAGGGGTTTGGGTGGTTGACCAAGCAATATATATGTTATATTTATATGTTATACATGAATCTCATGAGCGTGGGGAGGGGGACTTGCTGCTCTTCAGTCACTTTTGACTAGTTAAAAGGACATTGGTTGTCACACTCAAAGACATAATTTCCGGCCTTTTCAATTACGTGGAAGACATAGGCGATCTCAAAATTTTGATTAGATGTGCTTAGGGAAACGGTGGGTGAGGGAGCGAGGTTAGCTAACCCCCAATCACTTTCGACTATTGAAAAGGCCGTTGGTTCTTTCAATTTCCAATCAAATGAGCTGTTTTCAAAGTTTCCACGACTTTGTGATGGCCAAATGGCCATCACAAAATTTCTATCGGATTGATTTTGGTAAAATACGAGTTTTGGTTGGGGGTATCGACCCTCCGATCATTCTGAGTTTTAAGAATGGCACTATAACTTATGATTACGAATCAAATTAGCCCCTTCCAAAGTTTATACGACCAACCTTTCCATCCATACCTTATATATTCCCAGGGCGTAACATACAACTCTTATCCTGAGGGTTGAGAGGGAAGGGTCGTAGACATGGTTTCAAGGCCTTTCAATTAAGTTGAACAAATGGCTATCTAAAAATTTGCCCTCTGCAAAGGTTATACGATCAACTTTTCTATACATACCTATATGCCCCCAGGGTGCAACTTGCAACCCTTGCCCTGAGGGGGTGGGTTGTCATCTCAAAGACATAATTTCCAGAACTTTTAATTATGTTGAACCATTTTTTTGATGTGTTTGGGGAAATATTGGGCATGAGAGGGGGGTGAATGGCCCTCCAATCATTTCCGACTATTAAAAAGGGCAGTTGTTCTTTCAGTCTTTAATCGAAGGAGCTGTTTTCAAAGTTTCTTCGACAACAAATGGCCATCTCAAGATTTTTATCAGATGCATTTCTAAGAAATACAAGGTTTGGGGGGGCAGGGTGTCCACCCTTTGATCATTTTGAATCTTAAAAAGGCCGCTAGGACTTCATATTACCAATTCAATGAGCCCTTTTCTAAGTTTATACGGTCACCCTTTCTATATATACCTTATATGCCCCAGGGCACAATTTACAACCCTTTCCCTGAGAGAGGGGGAAGGTTTGTCATCCTGAAAAACGTAGTTTTCGGACCTTTCAATTACGTTGAACAAAATGGCTATCTAAAAATTTGGATTGGATCTGTGTGGAGAAATGGTGGGCGTGGGAGGGTGGTAGTTGCCCTCATATTAATTTCGACTATTAAAAAGGACGCTAGTCCTTTCAATTTCCAATTAGATAAGCTCTTTTTGAAGTTTCTACGACAACAAATGGTCATCTCAAAATTTTTACCACATGTATTACAGAATAAAATGAGGTGAGGGGGGGGATCCATCCTCCAATCCTTCTGAATCTTAAAAAGGGCACTAGTACTTTTGATAACCAATCTATTGATTCTCACCCGAAGTTTATTCGAGCACCCTTTCTATATATACCTTATATGCCCCCAGGGCGTAACTTACAACCCTTACCCTGAGGGCTGTAGGGTTGTTGTCATCCTCAAAGACACAATTCCCAGATCTTTCGACTGAGTTGATCAAAATGGTTCTGTCAAAATTTTGATTTGATGTGTATGAGGAAAGGGTGGGCGTGGAAGTCCCCCCCTCAAATGCCCTCAAATTGCCCTCAAATCACTTTCGATTATTCAAAAGGGCACTAGTCCTTTAAATTTCCAATCGAATGAGCCCTTTTCGAAGGTCCTACAACAACAATTGGCCATCTCAGAATTTCTATCAGATACATTTCAGGAAAATATGAGGTGGAGAGGGCTATCCAGTTTTTCATCACCCTGGATCTTGGAATAGGACACCAAAACATCTGATTTTCAGTTCAACGAGCCCATTCTGAAGTTTCTACGACCACCATTTCTACACAGCTTTATAAGCCCCCAGGGCACAACTTAAACCCTTACCTTGAGGGCTACGGGGTTGTCATCCTCCAAGAAACAATTCCCAGACTTGTTGACTACGCTGAATAAAATGGCTATCTCAATATTTTGATGAGATGTGTTTGAGGAAATGGTTGGCGTAAGAGAGGGGTTACTTACCCTCTAATGACTCTTGACTATTAAAAAGGGCCATTTCAATTTCCAATCTAATAAGCCATTTTAGAAGTTTGTACAAATAATGGCCATTTCGAAATTCGTATCAGAAAAATTTCTGGAAAATACGTAGTTGGGGGGGGGGCTATCCATCCTCTGATCACTCTGAATCTTAAGGAGGGCACTAGAAATTTTGATTACCAATCCAACGAGCCCCTTCCGAAGTTTATAAGATCACCCTTTCTATATAACCCTTAAATACTGCTAAGGTATAAATTACAACCCTTTCTCTGAGGGCCTAGGGGGGTTGTCATCCTCAAAGACAAAATTTATGGATCTTTCAACTAAGTTGAACAAAATGGCTGTCTCAGAATTTTGATTGAATGTGTTTGGGGAAATGGTGGGCGTGGGAGGGGGATTAGCTGCCCTCCAATCCCTTTCGACTATTAAAAACGGCACTAGCCCTTTCAATTTCCAAGCGAATGGGCCATTTTTGAAGTTTCTATGACAACTCCTTCGATAAGAAACACCCTAGTCTATAAAAATAAATTAAAAAAAAAAAAAAAAAAATGCTCACAAAGCTCTTTTCCTCAAGCAGCGCTTTTGTGCTGCCCAGAAAACTCTACCGTCATGATACCGATCCCCATTTATAGTTAACCAGACTGATTCCTCAAATAATTTATTTCATAAGTCTCTGTAAGATGTTAAGCAGACCCGCTTGTCACGTGGGTGACTGGGAATTCGAGTCCCCTTCAGAGGGAATGAGTGCTAGGTACACAAAGAAAACTTGTCCAAGTTTCAATTAGTGTCAAATTTTACCAAATGTCAAATGTTACCAAAAATTGAATACCAGGACGAAACACTGGAGTAACGCAAAACCAGGCTTGCGGTTCAAAGAGAAAGGGCCAGATTAGGAATGTGCAATTTACGTCAACGAAGGCGTGACGAGGAACCATGAAAGCAACGCGAAACCAGACTTACAGTTGACAGAGAAAGTAAAAAAAGAAGGCGTGTCAAGGAGCTACCAGAACAACGCGAAACCAGGCTTGCAGCTGATAGAGAAGGTAAAAAAAAGAAAGTGTGTCGCTTTATTACAAAAGTAATGCGTGTATAATCGCCTGGCATTCAGGTACAGCCCAGTCGATGATTATAGCTTGAGTAGATGTAGTTTGTGTGTTTGTCCGCATATGACATCATTATAAGTATATAAGGATTTGTATATGACGTCATTATAAGTATATAAGGGGGCGATTCAAAGAGAAGTTTCAGTGTAAATCCTACAATGGCGGAAAAAACACTCGAGAAAGCTGAACGTCCCAGTCGTCATTTGTGTCCCGGTGTCCCAGTCTGTAGTTTCTCTTTGAGTGTCCCGGTTGTCATTTATATTCCTTGTGTTCCGGTCTGAAATTCGTTTTTGAATTGGTATATGATGAAATAAATTTTTTGTTTTTTCCCTTTTTTTTCTCTTTAGTTTTTTTTGCTTTTTACCTATTTTTTAGCTTTTTAGTTTTTTTTCTTTTTTCTTTTTATTTTGTTGTAGTTTTTACCTTTTTTATTTTTTTATTTATATTTTTTTAGTTTTCTTTTTCTCCTTTATATTTCAGTTTTTTCCTTTTTTAGTTTGTTTTCTTTTTCAGTTTTTAGTTTTTTTTTTAGTTTTTATCTTTTTTAGTTTTTTTGTTGTTTTTACCCTTTTTTTCTTTTTTTTTCTTTTTTAGTTTTTAGTTTTTTACCTTTTTTTAGTTTTTTTTTAGTTTTTTAGCTTTTTTGGTTTTTTAGTAGTTCTTACCTGTTTTTTAGTTTTTTTTAGTTTTTTTTTCTATTTTAGTATTTTTCTTCTTTTGTATTAATGCTACAGCCAAGGTTCGAACCTGGAACCTTTCGGACCTAAAACCTGGAACATAATTCTTTACCATCTCAGCTACTTCGGCTTGATTACATTTACTTTTTTTTTTTTTTTTTTAATTTTAATTTTTATTATTTCTTTAGTTTTCTTTTTCTCCTTTATTTGTCAGATTTTTTCCTTTTTTTTAGTTTTTTCCTTTTTCAGTTTTTATTTTATTTAGTTTTTTTTTAGTTTTTTTAGTTTTTTATTAGTTTTTAGTTTTTTATTTTTAGTATTTTGTAGTTTTTGCCTTTTTTTAGTTTTTTTTAGTTTTTTTTTTTACTTTTTTACTTTTTAGTTTTTTATCCTTTTTTTTTTAGTTTTTTTTAGTATTTTACCTTTTTTAGTTTTTCTTCAAGTATTTTCTTTTTAGTTTGTTTTTTTAGTTTCTATCTTTTTTAGTTTTTTCTTCTTTTGTATTAATGGTAAAGCCAAGGTTCGAACCTGGAACCTCTCGGACCTAGAACCTGGAACATAATGCTTTACCAACTGAGCTACTGTGTTTGTATTTGTAGCGGATTAACGACACTTCTTGACAACTAAGGTCCCTGCGTCGGCCCTGTAGTGCATTCCTGCAGCATGGTTCGATCTCTGGGTCCCGTATTACCACGCTAAGGTCAAACCCAAGATGTGTTCAAATCGACTATGTCTAAAATTTGTCCCTATTGCAAGGCCTTGGAATTTAATTTTTCTTTTTTTTCTTTTTCAGTTTTTAGTTTTTTTTATTAGTTTTTCTTTTTTTCTTTTTAGTTTTCTTGTAGGTTTTATCTTTTTTTTAGTTTTTTTTATAGTTTTTTTCTTTTATTTTCTTTAATTTTTTGTAGTTTTTACTTTTTTAGTTTTTTTAGTATTATCTTTTTAGTTTTTTTGTAGTTTTACCTTTTTTAGTTTTTTTTTTCTTCTTTTGTATTAATGCTAAAGCCAAAGTTCGAACCTGGAACCTCTCGGACCTGAAACCTGGAACATAACGCTTTACCAACTCAGCTACTTCGGCTTGAATACATTCGTTTTTGAATTGGTATATGATGCAATAATTTAGACGTCATATAATGACGTCACTCGACAGACCGACAGACAGACAGACATAACACACATACAACTTATTTTTATATATATATTAGCTGTTGGGGTGGCGCTTCATCGCTATAATTTTCAGTTTTGATATGTTTTGACTGTCGCTGTCCAGGTGAATTTTCATCTAACTGCGTGGTTTTGCGTTCTTTAGCCTCAAGCCTGTTTCCTTGCTGTTCTTTTGATTCCTCGGCACGCTTTCTTTTCTTACTTTCTTTATCAGCCTCAAGCCTGTTTCCTTGCTGTTCTTTTGATTCCTCGGCACGCTTTCTTTTCTTACTTTCACTATCAGCAGCAAGTTTTTTGGCATAGACTCTTTGAGCATCTTCCTCGGCTGTTGCCATTGTAAGTTCATCAGTCTTTTACAGTTAAACATTAATATATTTCTACGTGAACGCATGTCTTAAATATCTTTAATGACGTCACCGTCATAACAAAAATGACGACAACTAACTTCATGACGTCAGTCAACACACAAACATGACGTCACCCGACATTGTAGGCTCTTCAGTCATTTTACAATTAAACATTTTTCCGTCCACGATCTTCTTACAATTAAGAATTTGTCTAAGAACGATTTTCTTAAATACTTTTAATGACCTCATCGTCATATCGAACATGACCACAACTAACTTCATTACGACATGACGACATGATGACATGACGTAACTCGAAAGTTGTGTGTCTGTTGCCCTTGTAGGTTCTTCAGTCATTTTACGATTAAATATTTTTCCGTCCACGATCTTCTTACAATTAAAAATTTGTCTTTGAACGATTTTCTTAAATACTTTTAAGACGTCATCGTCATAACAAACATGACGACAACTAAATTCATGACAACATGAAGACATGATGACATGACGTCACTCGACAGACAGACAGACAGACACATCCACAAACAACTTATTTATATATATATAGAAGATATATATATATATATATATATATATATATATATATATATATATATATATATATATATATATATATATATATATATATGTATATATATATATATATATATATATCTATATATATAAAAATAAGTTGTTTGTCTGTCTGTCGACTGACGTCATGTTTGTGTGTCGACTGACGTCATGTTTGTCAACTAACGAAACTACAGACCGGGACACCGGGACACAAATGACGTGTTATGTCTGTTATAACGTAATAGAGGCAACAATCTTGACAGGGCCTTTTGAGGGTGAGGCTTTTCTTATTCCACGCATTCTCATGATTCCAATGGATCTGCCTTTTCAACCTAAAAGATTGCAATTCCAAATTTCATTAGCATATTTAGTTTTCAGTCCAGAACCACTAAAGCTATTATGTAAATATCAAAAATATTTATGTTGTCTGAGCAATAATTTTTAGTTTTTATTTCAAAATAAAAAATTACCTGACAATTTTAGAATTATATCTATCTATGTATATATAAAAATAAGTTGTCTGTCTGTGGATCAGGTGACGTCATGTTTCTGTATCGACTGGCGTCATGAAGTTAGTGGTCCTCATTTTTGCTATGACGGTGACGTCATTAAAGATATTTAAGACATATATGTTCACGTAGAAATCTATTAATGTTTAAGTTTAAAATGACTGATGAACTTACAATGGCAAAAGCCGATGAAGATGCTCAAAGAGTCTATGCCAAAAAACTTGCTGCTGATAGAGAAAGTCAGAAAAGAAAGCGTGCCGAAGAATCAAAAGAACAGCAAGGAAACAGGCTTGAGGCTAAAGAACGCAAAACCGCGCAGTTAGATGAAGATCCACCTGGACAGCGAGAGTCAGAACATATCAAAACTAAAAATGATAGCGATGATGATTGGGTTTGGGATCTTGACTTGGATAAGGTCATCAATGCCTACCAGATTTTAGTTAAAAAAACAAAGCTTCGGCGATATGTATTTCATAGTGAAGCTGAAAAATAAAGAAGAAAAAGAAAACTGAAAAAAGAAAAAATGTAAAAAACTAAAAAATACTAAAAAGAAAAAACACTCAAATAGAAATTACAGACCGGGACACAAATGACGACCGGGACAGAGGGAATATAAATAACGACCGGGACACTCAAGGAGAAATTACAGACTGGGATACCGGGACACAAATGACGACCGGGACACAGGCAATATAAATGACGACCAGGACACAGGTATTTAAGAATATCGTTCAAAGACAAATTTTTAATTGTAAGAAGACCGTTGAAAGAGAAATTTCTAATTGTAAAATGACTGAAGAACCTACAATGGCAACACCCGAGGAAGCTGCTCAAAACGAATGTATTCACGCCGAAGTAGCTGAGTAGGTAAAGCGTTATGTTTCAGGTTCTAGGTCCGAGAGGCTCCAGGTTTGAACCTTGGCTTTAGCATTAATACAAAAGAAGAAAAAAACTAAAAAAGGTAAAAACTACAAAAAAACTAAAAAGAATATATATATATATATATTTATATATATCATCTTTTCCACAAAAATAATAATTTAGTGCTTCTGCTTAAAAAATTGATGCCTCCTGATACGCAACTATCAATGGGGGCGCAAAGCGCCCCCACCAACTAGGTGTTGGGGGTGGCGCGAAGCGCCACTCCATCAGCTAGTATATATATATATATATAAATATATATATATATATATATATATATATATATATATATATATATATATATATATATATATATATATATATATATATATATATATCTATATATATAAAAATAAGTTGTCTGTCTGTGTGTCTGTCTGTCGTCATTTATATATCCCCCTGTGCCCCCGGCGTCCCCGTTGTAGTTGTGTCCCTGTGTCCCGGTCGTCATTTATATTCCATGTGTTCCGGTCGTCACTTGTGTCCCGGTGTCCCAGTCTGTGATTTCTCTTTGAGTGTCCCGGGCGTCATTTATATTCCTTGTGTCCCGGTGTCCCGGTCGTCATTTGTGTCCCGGTGTCCCGGTCTGTATATACATTCGTTTTTGAATTGTTTTTTTTAGTTTTTAGTTTTTTACCTTTTTTTAGTTTTTTTAATTATACCTTATGATTCTAATGATTGCCCTTGAGCTTTGTTGATGATGATTGCTAATCGAACATTCCCTGTGTCCCCGTCGTCATTTATATATCCCCCTATGCTCCCCGGCGTCCCCGTTGTAGTTCTGTCCCGGTCGTCATTTGTATCCCCTGTGTCCCGGTCGTCATTTGTATCCCAGTGTCCCGGTCTGTATATACATTCGTTTTTGAAATGGTATATGATGAAATAAATTTTTGTATTTTTCCCCTTTTTGTCTTTTTAGCTTTTTTTTGGTCCCGGTCGTCATTTGTATCCCCTGTGTCCCGGTCGTCATTTGTAT
Organism: Artemia franciscana; assembly: GCF_032884065.1. Classification (NCBI taxonomy): domain Eukaryota; kingdom Metazoa; phylum Arthropoda; class Branchiopoda; order Anostraca; family Artemiidae; genus Artemia; species Artemia franciscana. The sequence continues at coordinate 4,814 of NW_027063513.1, read as the reverse complement.
CCCAGTGTCCCGGTCTGTATATACATTCGTTTTTGAAATGGTATATGATGAAATAAATTTTTGTATTTTTCCCCTTTTTGTCTTTTTAGCTTTTTTTTGGTTTTTACTTTTTTTAGTTTTTTTTCTTTTTTCTTTTTATTTTTTTAGTTTCGTTTTTCTTCTTTATTTTTCATTTTTTCTTCCTTTTTTTTCAATTTTTTTTTAGTTTTTTAGCTTTTTTAGTTTTTTTATAAGTTTTTAGTTTTTTTTTCTTTTTAGTTTTTTTGTAGTTTTTACCTTTTTTTAGTTTTTTTAGTTTTTTTTACTTATGTCCTGGTCGTCATTTATACTCCCTGTGTCCCGGTCGTCATTTGTGTCCCGGTGCTTTGTTGATGGTGATTGCTAATCGAACATTCCTTGTGTCCCGGTCGCTTTCTCTTTGAGTGTCCCGGTCGTCATTTATATTCCCTATATGGTGGTGTCCCGGTCGTCATTTGTGTCCCGATGTCCCGGTTTGTAATTTCGTTAGTCGAAGAGTCGACACAGAAACATGATGTCACCTGATCCACAGACAGACAACTTATTTTTATATATATAGATATATATATATATATATATATATATATATATATATATATATATATATATATATATTATATATATATATATATATACTAGCTGTTGGGGTGGCGCTTCGCGCCACCCCAACACCTAGTTGGTGGGGGCGCTTCGCGCCCCCCCCAAGCCCCCCCGCGCGCGTAAGTCGTTACGCGCCATAATAGTTACGCGCCATTGTAGTTGTGTCCCTATGTCCCACCTGTGAATATAGATAGATATATATATATGGTTTTAACTACGTAAAACTTGCGAATATACAACATTCTTTGCTGTCCCATTGTCTTTGCATATAAATAGATTGTCAGGTTTACCGACTCTTGAACATGCAACATATAATGGTCCATGGGAAAACAATCTGTATTCAGATCTATACCTCATGATTCTAATGATTGCCCTTGAGCTTTGTTGATGGTGATTGCTAATCGACCATTCCCTGTCCCGGTGTCCCGGTCGTCATTTACATCCCCCTGTTTCCCCCGGTGTCCCCGTTGTAGTTGTGTCCCTGTGTCCCGGTCGTCATTTATATTCCCTGTGTCCCGGGTCCCGGTCGTCATTTGTATCCCGGTGTCCCGGTCTGTATATACATTCGTTTTTTAGTTTTGTTTTTCTCCTTTATTTTTTTCCTTTTTTTTTCTTTTTTAGCTTATTTAGATTTTTAGATTTTTTAGTTTTTTTATTAGTTTTTAGTTTTTTTTTCTTTTTAGTTTTTTTGTCCCGGTCGTCATTTATATCCCCCTGTTTCCCCCGGTGTCCCCGTTGTAGTTGTGTCCCTGTGTCCCGGTCGTCATTTATATTCCCTGTGTCCCGGTCGTCATTTGTATCCCGGTGTACCGGAGTTGTGTCCCTGTGTCCCGGTCGTCATTTATATTCCCTGTGTCCCGGGTCCCGGTCGTCATTTGTATCCCGGTGTCCCGGTCTGTATATACATTCGTTTTTTAGTTTTGTTTTTCTCCTTTATTTTTTTCCTTTTTTTTTCTTTTTTAGCTTATTTAGATTTTTAGATTTTTTAGTTTTTTTATTAGTTTTTAGTTTTTTTTTCTTTTTAGTTTTTTTGTCCCGGTCGTCATTTATATCCCCCTGTTTCCCCCGGGTCGTCATTTATACTCCCTGTGTCCCGGTGCTTTGTTGATTGCTAATCGAACATTCCTTTTGTCCTGGTCGCTTTCTCTTTGAGTGTCGTCATTTATTTTTTTCTTTTTTAGTTCTTTTAGTTTTTACCTTTTTTAGTTTTTTTTAGTTTTTAGTTTTTTTAGTTTTTTACCTTTTTTTAGTTTTTTTAGTTTTTTTTAGTTTTTTAGCTTTTTTATTTTTTTTATTAGTTTTTAGTTTTTTTGTAGTTTTTGCCTTTTTTTTAGTTTTTTTAGTTTTTTAGCTTTTTTATTAGTTTTTAGTTTTTTTTGTAGTTTTTGCCTTTTTTTAGTTTTTTTAGTTTTTTAGCTTTTTTATTTTTTTTATTAGTTTTTAGTTTTTTTTGTAGTTTTTGCCTTTTTTTTCTCTTTGAGTGTCGTCATTTATTAGTTTTTTCCTTTTTTTTTTAGTTTTTTATTGGTTTTTACCTTTATTTTAGCTTATTTTTCAGTTTTTTTCCTTTTTTTTAGTTTTTTTTATTTTTTATTTTTTTTAGTTTTTTACCTTTTTTTAGTTTTTTTAGTTTTTTAGCTTTTTTACTTTTTTTATTAGTTTTTAGTTTTTTTTGTAGTTTTTGCCTTTTTTTAGTTTTTTCAGTTTTTTTTTTAGTTTTTTATTGGTTTTTACCTTTATAGTTTTTTTAGTTTTTTAGCTTTTTTATTTTTTTTATTAGTTTTTAGTTTTTTTTGTAGTTTTTGCCTTTTTTTAGTTTTTTCAGTTTTGACGTCACCTGATCCAGTTTTTTTCAGGTGACGTCACCTGACACATCCATCCATCCATCCACAGACAACTTATTTTTATATATATAGAAGATATAATATATATATATACCCCAACACCTAGTTGGTGTGGCGCTTCGCGCCAAACCCCCCCCCCAAGCCCCCCCGCGAGCGTAAGTCGTTACGCGCCATATTAGTTACGCGCCATTGTAGTTGCGTCCCTGTGTCCCACCTGTGAATATAGATAGATTTATATATGTGTTTCAAACTACGTAAATATTGCGAATATACAACATTCTTGACTTTCCCACTACTGGGAGCTTTCCGTTTCCAATTGCCAGCAAATGATCTGAAAATGTTTGACCAGAGTCATCGTTACACAGACAGACTAACTTATTTTTATATATATAGAAGATATATATATATATATATATATATATATATATATATATATATATATATATATATATATATATATATATATACTAGCTGTTGGGGTGGCGCTTCGCGCCACCCCAACACCTAGTTGGTGGGGGCGCTTCGCGCCCCCCCCAAGCCCCCCCCCGCGCGTAAGTCGTTACGCGCCATATTAGTTACGCGCCATATTAGTTACGCGCCATTGTAGTTGTGTCCCTGTGTCCCACCTGTGAATATAGATAGATTTATATATGTGTTTCAAACTACGTAAAAATTGCGAATATACAACATTCTTGGCTTTCCCATTGTCTGTCCATATACAAAGCCGTATGTACTAATAATGACGTCATATGCAAACGTTCTTTTTACAAACAAACAAACATGCATACACACAACTCGTTTTTATATAGATAGATAGATAGATAGATACAATACAAATTAACTACGTAAAACTTGTGAATATACAACAGTCTGTTCCGAAATACAACTAACTTCGTAAAACTTGAGAATATACAACATTCTTCGCTGTCCAATTCTCGCTGCATATAAATAGATTGTCAGGTTTACCGACCCTCGAACATGCAACGTACAAATTGTCCATGGGAAAAACAATCAGTATTAAGATCAATACCACATTTTTCTAATGATTGACCTTGAGCTTTGTTAATGGTGATTGCAAATGCTAATCGAATTGGGAATTGCAATCTTTTAAATTGAAAAGGCAGATCTGTTGGAATCATGGGAATGCGAGGAATAAGAACAGCCTCACCCTCAAAAGGCCCTGTCAGGATTGTGGCCTCTATTAGGTTTTCCATTGTTTTTTTTTACGGCAAGTCGAGTGCCATTGCAAAGCTTTGGTGGGTTTATGTTACGTAACAATATTATTGGTACGCCTATTTTTAGTTGTAGCACGTGTGGTGGAAACCCTGAAAGATCTATGGAATTTAAAAATTCAGATGGATAATTAACCGCTTCATTTGGTTCCAAAACTGTGTCGACTGACTTGTAAAGGACTGCCTGGTCTTGAATCTTGGTCAAAACAATATTGTTGATTTCGTGGACGTCTATATTCTTGGGTGCGAGAATCGCTCTTTCACTTAGCCATTTATTATTTTTATAATTTTTTAGAATATTCGGAAATATATTTTCAATCAATTCATTTTTGGACGTCACTAAATTACAGAAATCAGCAGGTAGTTGTATACGTCCTGAAATTGAGTCTACTGTTAGCTTTCCGTTTCCCATTGCTAGCAATTGATCTGAAAATGTTTGACCAGAGTCATCGTTTTGCAATCGGACACGCATATTTGTAGTTAATTTTAATGTTTTTACGTGTGCCCATAAATTAGAATTTTTCAGGCAAGCATTCATTTCGTCTGCAGGAGTTGATCTAGGTATTATAGGTAATGTTTGCCTGAAATCTCCTGCAAGCAATATTAATGTGCTGCCAAAGGGTTTCGAATTCCCTCTTAAATCTTTCAAGCATTGATCCAGAGCCTCGAGCGATTTTTTGTGTGCCATTGTGCACTCATCCCAAATAATAAGTTTGCATTGCTGCAATACTTTACCCATCCCAGATGATTTGGAAATATTGCACGTGGGAGTTTCTGTAGAATGCAAGTTCAGAGGCAATTTCAAAGCGGAATGAGCAGTTCTTCCACCAGGCAGCAATGTTGCGGCTATTCCGGACGACGCAATTGCCAACGCTATATCATTTTTAGATCGAATTGATGCCAGAATCAGTTTTATCACAAACGTTTTACCAGTACCTCCTGGCGCATCCAAAAAGAAAATTTCTCCAACGTTGTTATCGACACAATGCATTATCGTATCATAAATGTCTTTTTGTTCCGACGTTAACTTGGAAATGTTATTTTGTACATACGACAATAGATCACTCGTACTGTAACTTTGTTCACGATCCAATTCTACACATGTCGAAACAGCAGCGAT
>NW_027063512.1:0-34170 GCF_032884065.1 Artemia franciscana | reverse complement strand
ACACCCAGCTCCACTAATCACACTTCCCACTTTCCGGCTCGGTTGTATTGACAGAATGGACAGCCTAGCCGTATTGACAACACAGAAAAGAATGAATAGATAAGAGAATGACTTAGGTGCACAAACCTCTCCTCAAGGATCAAACTACACCGTATTGACACCAGACAAAAGATCTAGGAGGTAAGCAAGAAACCATTATCTAGAAAATTTTACTTATATATGTGATGTTCATCATAAATACACAGCTTTAAGTTCTAAGAGTCGCTAAGATGGGGGGAGTACAAAGTTCCTTTAGCATGCTGTTACTTGTTACGAGCTACCCGATACTTTGCTTCTACTTCTACTAACACTAACTACCTTTTACAGAACCCGTCACTGTAGCAACTGTTTATTCTAATTTAATTCTCACTATTGCACGATTAACATAATTTTAAGTTTTATGAACGATTTGACTGGAGTCCATAATAAAAAGTGGCAATTCTTAAGATTAATCAAGTTTTAGATTGAGTTGTCTTTCGCTAATGTTATAGATTGACAGACTAGGCCTTATAAATAGGAAAAAGAGATAAGAGAAAAATAGAAACCCACAACCAAATCAAAAAAATCTAAAAAGGACTTTGAATTATTTGAAAGAAAATCACAGTTTTCTCTGATCAGGATAGGATTTAATAAACGAAAATACATCAATAAAGGGAATTAGAGGCCTGACCAAATCAGAGTAAATCCCAAAAGGGACTTTAACTTATCCGAGAGATTTTAATGCTCTAATCTACCAAAAAGGTGGGTTGTGAAAGGGAAGACAAGGCTCTAGCTGAAGCTAATGCCAAGGGGCCGAAAACTCAAAAGGGAGTTCAAAAGGCTTTAACAAACAACTCAGTTCAACACACAAAATTAGGGTGTCTCGATTTAACAAATTGGTGAAAATGTTCTATGATGTGCTACTAACTTTACATTCAAAGAAATTGAGAGAAGACAGGTGGTTACCGAAGATAGTAAAATAATAAGCACTTACCAAAGATCTTCGTCCTTCTATTTTAAACTTGACACACGAACAATCCCTCTTCCTCTCCGGTGTATCTCTTTGGTTCTTATTTTTCATTCGTTTAGTGACTTTTTTGTTCCGTCCCATAAAAAATTCTAACCGCTCGCTAACTTTCAGTTAAATTAGTAGTTTTTTTTCTATATCTCAGAGGTTGTTCTAAAAACAGGTAATGTTGCGCGATTCAAATTTAGTCTTTTAGCAAATCAGACTAAATTGGGTCCTCTGTTATGCGGTAGGGTTCAAATGCTTTGTGGCATTCAATACAATTTACGATTTGTCAATTTATTACAATGGATATCAAAGGCGAAAATATTTTTTGCAGAGGGGGTATGCAATTTTTTACAGAGAAGCATGCTACATACGCCATCTTTGTTTGAAATGTGAAAAAAAACTAACCTTTGTTTTCCCATCATCTTTTTTTAGTTTTGTCGGGATGATTTTTTCAATATACATAAAAATAAATCTTCTTTTGTTGAGGAATCTTAACGTGTACAATTTATTAAGTTTAACCAAACCCATCAAAAGTTACGAGACAAATATTAATTACTGAAATAGCGCCAGTGTCGTCACTGTGTTTGTTCCAGTGACAAGTTTCTACTTGGTTCCGGAGAAAATATTACTTGTAGGCTAATTATAATAAATAGGGGCTATTAGCTTTATTTTATAAGATTTTTTTTACTATGGAAATTCTGTAATGAAGAGCAGGTAGAAAGTAAGAAGGATTTTATTTATGGGTTAGAATCTAGACTTTACTCAATCCATTTAATTTCACTTATTTCATACATTTTTCAGGAGGAAAAAACTGTAATATTTTGCTTAATTCATTTTCTCGTTCAAATATCTTTCCATTTATAAGTAAATAATTTTACTAAACAAATTTCCAATTTAAAAATAGTTTATATGTTAACATATAATTTGCTATCAATGACTTCCATGACTGCTTTTATTTTATAAAAAATAATGCAGTAAATATTATATGGATAAGCTCGTACTTGATCTAAGAAAAATTTTATTTCTATATCAGCAGTTGATCCACTTCAATAAATATTTGATTCATGCTTTGAAACACCAAAACAGAATAAAGGACATACTGTTTTAAAATTATTGTAACTTACAATTGTTCCACTATCAACATTTTTATGTTTATATCCTAACTACAAAAATCGTATATAAGCGTTAGAATAATCTTCATTAGAGTTACTGAAAGCATTCAAAACTTCTTGTGGATATTTAAACCCATTTACTTCTCACTTCAATTCTATCTATGTTCACATGGTCAAATACCATATAGTTTTGCGTATAACTGTTATCTATCTATATATATAAAAATAAGTTGTCTGTGTGTGTGTCTGTCGAGTGACGTCATGTTTGTGTGTCGACTGACGTCATGTTTTCGACTGACGAAATTACAGACCGGGACATCGGGACACAAATGACGACCGGGACACCGGCACATAGGAAATATAAATGACGACCGGGACACTCAAAGAGAAAGCGACCGGGATAATTGAGTCGCTATGGCTAAACTGGTATTTAATACTGGTAACATCTATGATAAATGCATTACATTTACTTTAAAATTTCGAGCTCCAGATTTTAAAATCATATTGGAAAAATCGTTTCTTTTTAATATAATTTGATGTGTAACACCTCTAAAAACACAATTAATATTTTAATAAAAAATAGATTATCGTAATAATGGTAAATACATACTAACCACGTGACTTTCTTTTGTTTTACTAAATCTTTTAATTAGACCAACTATTAAAAGCGTTATTTCGTTTTGTCGTAATGGCTCCCCCACCAGCTGTTACAACAGGTGTAAAAGTGTTTTCAAACTCATTTTCTACGTTAAAAGGATCAAATGATTGGGTTTTATCTTTATACCAAAACATATTAGTAGCTGCGCATCGACTATAGTAATCGAAAAATTCTAATAAATTTTTAACAGTAGTCGTTACCATTACCTACATAATCCATACTTTCAATACGTTTTCCATTGGTAATACATTCCAAATTTCTAAACAAATTAAATTCATTATTTGTTAAATTAGCTTCATCATTGTTTCACATACTTGTTCCATCCGATCGTGTTATTTTCACTTTTGAATAAAGGTAACTATCACTTGGACGAATCAAAGATTCTACATCTTTTAAAATGAAACTATAATTTAATGTCTTTTAGAGAGCTCACATCATTTAACTCTCTTTGATTATAATATATCCAATATTTTCTATATTCAATCGGTCTATTTGTAAATAATTCCAGCCGAGATTTAATCATAGTGTTATTCTTGAAACGAACTTAATCTTTTATATTTTTTATGGACGTCTTGAATCATTGAGAATTGACGGTATTTTTTTAAGAAATTAAGTAAAAAAAAACAAGTTTTTTTAACGGAAAGTAAGGAGCGGCATTAAAACTTAAAACGAACAGAAATTACTTCGTATATGAAAGGGGCTGCTTCCTCATCATCACCCCGCTCTTTACGCTAAAGTTTGACTCTTTATCTTAACTCTACCTTTTAAAACAGTAAAAAACTTTAGCGTAAAGAGCGGGGTGTTGATGAGGAAGCAGCCAGTATTCAGGGGTAAAATAGTTTGACTTAAGTGTGCTTGATTGCTTGCTTGTAAACTTAGTGCGTCGCTTAAACATTGATCAGATTGTAATCGTCTTCTTAAACTTATGCCATTTTCATGTAATTTATCAGAAATCATATTTTTATTTTTATCTTCTGCTTCAACGATTGGACCACCAAACTTTTCAGCATAGTCACGAAATCCAGCTTGCTCTAAGGAACGTTCTTGAACTATATTTCTTTGTATATCTCTATTTTTTACTATACTCGCTAATAATTTATTCAACTTTATAGGATCCATTTATAGAATGAAAGTTTTTATTTAATCACTTTTGTTTTTTCTAAAACCCCCAATAATGAGTTTGCCAGTTTTATCTGACAGTTCATACGTTATAGGGGTTGTATATTTTACTGAAGGTATTTGAAATACTTCAGTTGCATAATTTGATAGGTAACCTTTATCAAAAACACACTTACTTTTATTAATTCTAACCAAATCACCAACATTGTATTTGCTTAGGGATGGGTTTTTGAAATTTAGCGTCAAGAAATAAATTAGTGTTGCCCTCGTTATCATTTCCTTTTTTACTCGCTTCTATTGGTTTGATTTTAATGAATCGATGATAAGAATTGTCATAATTTTCAACGAAAGTGGGTAATACATCTATCCAATGTTTTGTGGTGTTTTGGATGAAATATTTCCATAATTTATCTTGGATTGTTTTATTAAACCGTTCAAAATTTTAAGCTTTCAATTCACTTTCTGAGGAGAACCAATGAATTTCATTACTCTTAAAAAATATTTGAAAGTTTTTCATAACAAATCCCTTACCTTTGGCTGCATGTAATTTTTTAGGTTTTGTATTTTTAAATAAACCAATAAAAGTATTAATAATTTCCTTACCCATTTTATCTCTTAAAAGAATACACCAAGAATATTTACTAAAGCAATCGATCACTGTAAGAATATAATTAAAATTATTGTTTTCACTTTTATACTGCTGCATATCAACCAAATCTTCGTGCTACTGGTCATCGATACTATTATTGTAAAAGCGTCTTATTTGAAATGTATGACAAGCTGGATGGAGTAAAGAATCATTATTTTGATTTTACAAAGCTTCTTTTATTTTAGTTTTTGATACAGTAAAACCATGTTCTTTTAATTTTCTGTGTATATCATCAATCCCTGAAAAGTTAGAATAATAAAGGTCTCAAAGTCTATTATCTACGCTTTTCTTGCCAGTACAAATACAACATCCTTTTATCCAGGGTTTTTGCTCATTTCTTCCCTTTTTAAAAAGGATTTTTCTTCCAACCACAAATATACAAATACCTTTAATCTTTGGCACTTCATTTCTTTTTGAAACTGTCCGGGTTAAAGATTCGATTGCAGTAATTTTGTAGTAAAGATTGTAGTAAATTGCAAGCAATAGAATTCCTCAGGCTTGATTATTGTTTAGATTTGGAATTTTGTTTAATAAAATCAGCTAATAATAAATGGCTGACACTGCAGAAGTGATTAAAAGTTTTCTACAACGAAAATGCACATTCGTTAAGATAAAAATCAGTTGCCGCATTATACAATTAATGAATTGCGGTCATTTGCCAAAAAGAATAATTTAAAGGTTGTTGGCAAAATACTTATAATATTCAATACCATCAATGATTATCATAATAAAAATATCAATGTGTGATCACTATATTCAATGGTCACAAAATGTAAAAAGAGAAAAAAAGTAGCGTCAATGCAACATTAAACCTGAATCAAAAGTAAAATTAGAAAATGAAACCGAAGAAAATCATAAAATTATTTAGATTTAAAACTTCAATTCAATAGGTTACAAAATTAAGATATCACTAAACTTATATATTTTTTTTTTTAATCAAGCGGATTTCAAGTGCTGGAAATTATAATGAAGTGAAGAATAAAGTAAAAACTCATTTTAATAATCAAATAGAAATCAATAGCAGTGATGTTGATCAAAATCGACAATTCGTTCGAGATATAAGACAGAGTGTTAATATTCAGTGAAATATCAGAGTGTTAATAATCAGAGTGTCAAAAATATCGAGATATATAAAATATCGAGATAATTCGAGATATAACTGGTAGACAGAGTGTTAATAATCAGTGAAATATCAGAGTGTTAATAATCAGAGTGTCAAAAATATCGAAATATATAAAAATCGAGATATATAGAATCGAGATATATAAAATATCGAGATAATTCGAGATATAACTGGTAGACAGAGTGTTAATAATCAGTGAAATATCAGAGTGTTAATAATCAGAGTGTCAAAAATATCAGAGTGTCAGAGTGTTAATAATCAGTGAAATATCAGTGAAATAAATCAGAGTGTTAATAATCAGTGAAATCAGGCTTTTCAAATTTATTTATAAATAACAAAAAAACAAGAGAAGTTCCAGATACCCCAGAGTATATTTTTAAAGAAAAACAATACGGTAATAATCCAAATATTCAACGGATTAGGGAAAATTCGCTTACAGTTAGTATTTCAGTGATTTCAAATGAAAGAGACTATGGACCATTTTTTGACTCTGTTGTTAGAGATTTCAAAAATAAAATGAATTGATTGTTAATGAGTTCAATTTACAACACGTGTAATATTTTAATTCTCAGAAGGATAATGAAGAACTCAAACCTATTCATTATCATAGCTACTCCTGGGTTTTTAATAAAAATAGTGACATCGAACAAAGTCATCTAAATAGTAACAACAAGAATATACACACACTAGTCATAAAGAATACACGCAGATTAGAGCTAAAATTTGGAAGAGTCTATGGAATTGATTATCGAATGACAAGATTACCAAATTATGTTGCAGGTACCTTTAAAGAATTGCCTGAATTTGTAAAAAACAAAAAAAGGTTGCACTAATATAATAAAAACAATGATAATAAATGCTTTTTTCTTAAATAATCGCTTATCTTCAAACAGCTAAAAATCATATAAACTGACTATCACAGTACCAAAAACATGAAAATTAATTAAACTTTAAAGGGATTAATTATTTTCCAGCAAATATTCAAGATATCTGTAAATTTTAAAACAAATATAGTATTTAAATTTGTTTATTTGAAATAAGTGAAAATCAAGTGGCTAGAGCTCATATTCCTAAAACTAAAATCAATGGAAAAAATGCAACATGTGACTAATTTACTCTATTTTGATAATCATCAAGTGTTAAATAAGGTTTAAGTAGATTATTCAGAACTCAAATTACTATAAATCGAAAATGTATCTCTCAACCTACTGTAGAAGACATTTCACAGAAGAGCAAAAGTTTGTAAAACATTCTAAAAGGGATAACTGTAAAGATTCTGACATCATTATGCCAAAGATAAGATCTAAAATTGAATAAAAAAAATATTGCTACACAAATGAAAGAACTTTACTGTATTGTAGCTGATTTTGAATCGTACAATGAAGAATTCAATTAGAATAAAGGTAAAAAGCCATTTAAATTAGCAGAGCAAAAGCCATTTGCTTATGGATTCCAAGTATGTGGTTCTCTTGATAATCCACAAAATAAATATTACGAATAATTTATTGAAGATGCTAGCGGGCATTTTTAACTACCATAACAGAAGCTTGAATAGAAATATCAAATGAAAACGAAAATAGAGAGATAGATCATAATTATACACAAGAACAAGTTAGAGAAAAATGGAATAATAAAATTAATAAAAGCTGTCATATTCGTGAAACTGAAACAGTACATGATAATTTTAATTTTGATCACGACCATTTGAATGGTAATATACGTGGATTTACCACAGATTGCACTAAAAACTTTAGAATTCCTAGACATCTCCTTATTATAATGCATAATTTCTCAAAATGTGACTCATTTATTTCTTAGAGAATTAGTACCCAATAACGGTATTTTTGAATCAGTGGAGAGTTTTATAACATTTTATAAAACAATAACTTTTAATGAGACCCAACACAAAATGCATTTCATAGATTCACTCCGTTTTATGGCTTCATCGTTAGATCGGCTTTCTGAAACTTAAGAGAGTAATTTAAATGAGTAAATTAAATCACAATTCTTTGAGAAATAATTTCAAGTGAACTTCTGATGTATTTCAAAATGCTGAAGCATTAAAAGAAATAATAAAAAAGATATGTATCCCTAGGAATATGTTGATAGCTATGAAGAAAGAAAAACGAAAAAAACAAACGAAAAAAGCTTTGAAATTCCGAGATGGATATTTGTAAGGTCATGAATAATACTTGTTTTGGGAAAATCATGGAAAATTTTACAAAAAGAGCTAGTGTTGATATAATCACTAGTGATGAACAAAGAAAGAAATGGTTAAAAAGTAATTTTAGATCGGAAATAATATTTAGCAAGAATTTGTCGGTGGCCCGAATGACCAGATCAAAAATAAATCTAGATAAACCTATCTATATTAGATTTGCTGTGTTAGATGTATTAGATGTATATTGATACTGTATTAAATGTATATTGTATTAGATATGGATTATGCTTTATCTAAGTTACTCATGTATGAATTTCATTATGAATGCATGAAACCAAAATATAGTGAAAATATTGAACTAAGTTATAATGATACGGATAGCTTTATTTATGATTTTTTAATCAGGGATTCTTATAAAAACATTAAAGCTGACCTCCAAGAAAAACTCGATACTTCAGATTATAAGAAAGATTACCAATGTAACTTCCCTGGAGTCAATAGAAAAGCGATAGGTATGATGGAGCATAAAGTATCTGGAACAATAACGTCCAAGTTTTTAGGTTTAAGATCAAAAGTATCTGCTTATTTAAAAGAGGGTGACGATGAAACCAAAGCAAAGAAAAATAGAAAGGTATCTAAACTGATATCTTCAAAGATAAAATAACATTACAGAATTATAAAGATGTAATTTTCCGAAAAGTGGAAAGCTTATCAGAAACTCAGAAAGCTTATCAGTATACTTTAAGGCAAAAAATCATAGAATGTTCTTAAAAAAAAAACAAAGTAAGAAAGCTCTAGACCCTAATGACACTGAAAGTAAGGTTTGAAAAATAAAGTAAACATGGTATCCTTGGGATTTACTCCCGTGAAGCTATAAGCTATAATCCGTGAAGTTCAGCTATAGACTATAAGTTTTAAAGCTATAAGCTTCAAATCTAAAAGCTATAAGCTTCAAAGCTATCACCTTCATAGTTGTATTTTACTTAAAAAAAATCCTTACCAAGTAGATGGATGGAAAAGCACCTAACAAAATAAATGAATGTGGAAAGAATATAAATATAGTTTTAAAAATAAACATTTGCTAGCAACTCAACGGCCGTTTCGACTATTAATTTTTGGTAACTCTGGATGGTGTAAAAACTATTTATTCTTGAATTTGACTTTTGATTATCTATACTTAAAAAAAAATATATGTAAACTAAAGATCTTGAAGAGGATAAATATAAGGATTTGATGATCCTGGAAGAAAAAACTGACAAGGATCTTTTTTTGCGAGTAAAGATAAAAGTGCTATCATTGATGTACATGATGTAGATTCAAAGGTTCAAAATTTAGTTGATTTTGTAACAGAAAAAGATAAGAAAAAGTTGAACATTTATTAATGTTATATGAAATACATTAATAATCAATATGTTTCAGGGCTATTTTGATACACCTAAAATTATACGATTAAACTCTAGCTATTTTGCTATTTTCAAGTGTTGTAATCCAAAAGAAAATGATAGAATCAAACAAAAACATGCATTTTAAAAAAGATACATGGTATCAACTACTTTAATGAGGCAACAAAGGATAATGGAATTTTTAATAATTGATTTGAAAGCAAATGATGGATTTTTCAAGTATAGAACGAACTTGGATATTCACTTAACAAAACTTGTGTATACAAAAGGAACAAGTTTGGAAGCTTAGGAAGTAAATATCGGAAATATACAAGTAACGACAACAGATTAATGGACGAAGATGGTAATATGCTATGCTAAAGATGCTATGAACTTTCAAAATGTTAAATAAACGATTTCAAGTGCCAATTTTTTAACCAACAAACTCTTACAAATCAGCATTTAAGTGAGGATATTAATATATTAACTAAACTTTATCAATAACTTGACAATACATAGATTAGAGTCAATGACAAAGGACTATCAGTAAAAAATATCTTAAAACTATTGAAATAAGATATTAATGTGGAAAAAGAAGAATTAGAAATGTTGCAAACCAAAAATATGGGGCAGATCCGGTTATTATATTTTGTTAATATACTCGAAGGGCTTAAAGAATTTCGAAAATGTTGTAATGGATATAATTGAAAAAGATCCCAATGAAGCATTTCAAAAGAATGAAAGGAAGGTTGAAGTAAAATACAAACCTATGAAGTTTTTTGAAAAGAGTATTACGAAAATCTTTATCTTGGAATTATATCTGTGAAAATAATTCTCTAATAAACAGAGGAGTATACAATTCATTTATGAGAATTTCAAAATCAAAAAATTATAACCTTTTTTTGATTCGAAACAAAAATTTAAATTGCGAGTAACGCATGCAAAAGTGAATGAAAAAGAACCTGTAAAACCATTACTGCATAAAAGAAAGGTGACTAAGATTGAAAAACATAAAAATGAAAAGAAAAGATGCGATATCGATCAATCCTTCAAATAATTATTTCAAAATCGTCCAAAATTATCATTCTTATCTGTTCTTGATAAATTTGAAATCAATAAGAAAGCTAACTTTATTGAAGACACAATCCATTTATCCCCGCTTCAAAAATAAAAATAAACAAATGTTTCAAGAAAAGAAAAAATGCCAAATTCAAATAGAAAATAGTATTGCTGGTAAAGAACCTGTTAAATTATTGCTTAAAAGAAAAGAAATAAACAAATTGAACAAGGATAAATAAAGACTAGATCTACGTTGCATGGGCAACGTGAGGTGTTACGGCAACCTTGCGAGAGCAACACTTTGGTTTTGTTTCCTCGCTGCGACTAAACGCTGAAGTTGTTAATCTGTAAGGATGCTAAAATATATACTAGGTACACCAACTCGCAAAAGTTGCAAACTCCTCATTGCTAAAGATGATTGTAGCCTTACAGCCGATTATTACTTACAAGTCCCCTACATGACTTACCACTGGAACCAAATTGGTCTTACCATCAAATACAACGGAAACAAAAAATAGGTACACCAACTAGTAAGAGTTGCGAACCCCTCATTGCCGAGGATGATTATGAGCTAACAGCCGACTGCTGCTTACAACTCCCCTATATGTCTCACAATTGGTATCGGCCTATTTTTGGTTTCAGTGTGTACCTTACTACTGAAGTTGTCAACCCCTTTAAACTTTCAAACTGGTATATCTCATGAGGGAATTTTTGTACAAAAAAAATGGATGACATATACTTTGATCAGCTCATCAAAAGCTATCGACTGCCGTCGAAAAAAAAATCTTAGTTCAAAAGTTGACTTTTTTGCCGTAGGCCAACTTTCTAACGTCATCACTTAGAAAGGAGCAAACGATAAACTCTAATTTCTTTAGCAATGAGAGAACTTTTAAAGTTTAAGAGGCACATCTGATACCATTTCTCTACCGTAATCCCAAGCGCGAAAAACCGAATGATAAACTCAGCTGAAATCACGAACAGAAATGGGTAGAAACAATAGATGGCAGCACTTTCGGACCCGTGGGAAAATGCCGCTTTTTTGCTTCTCTAAATTTTTCTATTTATCACTCAAAGAAGATATATT
The DNA here is from genome assembly GCF_032884065.1 of Artemia franciscana. Taxonomy (NCBI): domain Eukaryota; kingdom Metazoa; phylum Arthropoda; class Branchiopoda; order Anostraca; family Artemiidae; genus Artemia; species Artemia franciscana. The sequence continues at coordinate 22,790 of NW_027063512.1, read as the reverse complement.
GGCTGTGGTGCAGGGTAAGTGTCGCATATATTTAACACTTATAGATTTTAGTCCATCTTCAATTTGAAACTGGTGCCTGCCTGCTTGCCTGCTAGAACGGAGCTTTCCACTCGAAAGCAGAAACATGGTTTGATGAAACGAAAGCTTGGCTGCATAACTTCGGATAGTCCTCTCTCACATAGGCTAAACAACTCCTCTTCACTTCACACACTATAGGCTCTGGCTCAAGGACAAGCAAAAACCATCCTTTTTGGCCCCAGGCAAGAGTTCTACGAAGCTTTCCAAAATGTAAAGTCATATTCATCAATCCGGCCTAAGGTCCACACTTTCCGTAAAAACCGCAGAGGTTAGACCCTTACCACTTTCTAGGAATAAGCTGAAATCGGGGTGCTAGGAACAAAAAAAAAAAAAAACACGACAAAACCAAAGTGTTGCTCTCGCAACACAAATATAGATGTCTATATGATTAAATTGTGTCATTAACTCAAAAAGGTGATTTACTTCCATTTTTAATACCATTAGCAGCTGCAACAGGTAAAGCTGCTATAACAAGTGGTGCAGTTTCATTAGGTGAAAATGCTGGAAAGGATATTGTTGATTGAATTACTAATTCTTCAGACGCTAAAGAAGACGAGGGTTTAACATTACTGGGGACTTTACCTAAAGGTTGGAATTTAAAATTACCAGGATTTAAACTTTTAAATTACCAGAATTAAATTAAATTTAAATTAAATGAATTTAAAGATTAAAATTACCAGATTTAAAATTACATGAAAAATTGTTAGATCTGGCCAAAAGTGGTTGTCGAAACTCCCAAAAAGCGTAACAGACCTAAGAAAATACGATTAGAAGCGATTAAAATACCTAAGCAGCTTGGAAGTCTCAAAAAGTTTGCTAAAACTAAGATTTCACAATCCAAACAATGCTCGCTTCCAAAAACGGAGAACGTCAAAAAGAATAAAAAAATCACATGATACCGATGACAAATATTGATATATGGAATGAATTGCGTCTTACTTATTTTTGAGGTGTTTTTTCTCTAGATAACTTACTAAGTAAAATAAAGAAAAAAGAATATGGAGTAATCAATTATGACTGAGTGGGATCGCCGGGGACCCATTGGATTTGTTATTTCAATGATCCATAGTACTCATTTGTATAATTTTACGATCCTTTTGAATTCAACCGGGAAACTAAATAGTCAACTACTTAGAGACTTCAAGTAAGCAAATTGCCTATCATTCAGAATCCTTTTTAAAAGAAAGTTTGTAAAACTTGCGAATATACAACATTCTTTGCTGTCCCATTGTCTGTGCATATAAATAGATTGTCAGGTTTACCGACTCTTGAACATGCAACATATAATGTCCATGGGAAAACAATCCGTATTCAGATCTATACCTCACGATTCTAATGATTGCCCTTGAGCTTTGTTGATGGTGATTGCTAATCGAACATTCCTTGTGTCCCCATCGTCATTTATATATCCCCCTGTGCCCCCCGGCGTCCCCGTTATAGTTGTGTCCCTGTGTCCCGGTCGTCATTTATATTCCCTGTGTCCCAGTCGTCATTTGTATCCCGGTCTGTATATACATTCGTTTTTGAAATGGTATATGATGAAATAAATTTTTGTATTTTTCCCCTTATCTTCTTTTTAGTTTTTTTTTGGTTTTTACTTTTTTTAACTGTTTTTTCTTTTAGTTTTTTTTTTAGTTTTGTTTTTCTCCTTTATTTTTCATTTTTTTTCTTTTCTAGTTTTTTTATGTGCCACCCCAACACCTAGTTGGTAGGGGCGCTTCGCGCCCCCCAAGCCCCACCCGCACGCGTAAGTCGTTACGCGCCATATTAGTTACACGCCATTGTAGTTGTGTCCCTGTTTCCCACCTGTGAACATAGATATATATATATATATATATATATATATATATATATATATATATATATATATATATATATATATATATATATATATATATGTTTTTAACTACGTAAAACTTGCGAATATACAACATTCTTCGCTGTCCCATTGTCTGTGCATATAAATATATTTCAGGTTTACCGACTCTTGAACATGCACCATATAATTGTGCATGGGAAAACAATCCGTATTCAGATCTATACCTCATGATTCTAATGATTGCCCTTAAACTTTGTTGATGGTGATGGCTAATCGACCATTCCCTGTGTCGCCGTCGTCATTTATATATCCCCCTGTGCCCCCCAGCGTCCCCGTTGTAGTAGTGTCCCTGTATCCCGGTCGTCATTTATATTCCCTGTGTCCCGGTCGTCATTTGTGTCCCGGTCTATACATTCGTTTTTGAATTGGTCTTTTTTTAGTTTTTAGTTTTTTACCTTTTTTTAGTTTTTTTTTAGTTATACCTCATGATTCTAATGATTGCCCTTGAGCTTTGTTGATGGTGATTGCTAATCGAACATTCCCTGTGTCCCCGTCGTCATTTATATATCCCCCTGTGCCCCCCGGCGTTCCCGTTGTAGTTGTGTCCCGGTCGTCATTTATATTCCCTGTGTCCCGGACGTCATTTGTGTCCCGGTCTGTATAAACATTCGTTTTTGAAATGGTATATGATGAAATAAATTTTTGTGTTTTTCCCCATTTTTTTCTTTTTAGTTTTTTTTGGTTTTTACTTTTTGTAGTATTTTAGTTTTTTTTCTTTTTAGTTTTTTTTGTAGTTTTTACCTTTTTAGTTTTTTTTTATTTTTTATTTTTTTAATTTTGGTTTTCTCCTTTATTTTTCAGTTTTTTTCCTTTTTTAATTTTTTTTTCTTTTTTAGTTTTTTTAGTTTTTTAGCTTTTTCATTAGTTTTTAGTTTTTTTAGTTGTAGCACGTGTGGTGGAAACCCTGAAGGATCTATGGAATTTAAAAATTCAGATGGATAATTAACCGCTTCATTTGGTTCCAAAATACAAATTAACTGCGTAAAACTTGCGAATATACAACATTCTTCGCTGTCCAATTGTCGCTGCATATAAATAGATTGTCAGGTTTACCGACCCTCGAACATGCAACGTACAATTGTCCATGGGAAAAACAATCAGTATTAAGATCTATACCACATTTTTCTAATGATTGACCTTGAGCTTTGTTAATGGTGATTGCAAATGCTGATCGAATTGGGAATTGCAATCTTTTAAATTGAAAAGGCAGATCCGTTGGAATCATGGGAATGCGAGGAATAAGAACAGCCTCACCCTCAAAAGGCCCTGTCAAGATTGTGGCCTCTATTAGGTTTTCCATTGTTTTTTTTACGGCAAGTCGAGTGCCATTGCAAAGCTTTGGTGGGTTTATATTTCTTAAAAGTATTATTGGTACGCCTATTTTTAGTTGTAGCACGTGTGGTGGAAACCCTGAAAGATCTATGGAATTTAAAAATTCAGATCAACCGCTTCATTTGGTTCCAAAACTGTGTCGACTGACTTGTAAAGGACTGCCTGGTCTCGAATCTTGGTCAAAACAATATTGTTGATGTCGTGGACGTCTATATTTTTGGGTGCGAGAATCGCTCTTTCACTTAGCCATTTATTATTTTTATAATTTTTTAGAATATTCGGAAATACTTTTTCAATCAATTCATTTTTGGACGTCACTAAATTACAGAAATCAGCAGGTAGTTGTATACGTCCTGAAATTGAGTCTACTGGGAGCTTTCCGTTTCCCATTGCCAGCAATTGATCTGAAAATGTTTGACCAGAGTCATCGTTTTGCAATCGGACACGCATATTTGTAGTTAATTTTAATGTTTTTACGTGTGCCCATAAATTAGAATTTTTCAGGCAAGCATTCATTTCGTCTGCAGGAGTTGATCTAGGTATTATAGGTAATGTTTGCCTGAAATCTCCCGCAAGCAATATTAATGTGCTGCCAAAGGGTTTCGACTTCCCTCGCAAATCTTTCAAGCATTGATCCAGAGCCTCGAGCGATTTTTTGTGTTCCATTGTGCACTCATCCCAAATAATAAGTTTGCATTGCTGCAATACTTTACCCATCCCAGATGATTTGGAAATATTGCACGTGGGAGTTTCTGTAGAATGCAAGTTCAGAGGCAATTTCAAAGCGGAATGAGCAGTTCTTCCACCAGGCAGCAATGTTGCGGCTATTCCGGACGACGCAATTGCCAACGCTATATCATTTTTTGATCGAATTCATGCCAGAATCAGTTTTATCACAAACGTTTTACCAGTACCTCCTGGCGCATCCAAAAAGAAAATTTCTCCAACGTTGTTATCGACACAATGCATTATCGTATCATAAATGTCTTTTTGTTCCGACGTTAACTTGGAAATGTTATTTTGTACATACGACAATAGATCACTCGAACTGTAACTTTGTTCACGATCCAATTCTACACATGTCGAAACAGCAGCGATACGGTTAGGTGAAGGCATTCCCAAATCCTGAAGAGGTTTGTTTGCCATACGTACGCACAAATCTTCTATAACAACTAAAGTGTAGTTATAAATTTCTGATGTAAAATCAAAAGTCATATCTGACGTCTCTAACTGTTTTCGATGGAGTATATCTTCGGACATTTTTGACTTATATTTTTCCCATAACTCTGTAGGAGCTGATGGAGAGCAAGTTGTTAAAATGATGCCAAACAATGCACGAATTTGACTTGGGGTTGACGTTTCGCACGCGTCATTGATGCAGTTATCCCAGTGTTGGTCATTCTCCAATAAATTCAGAGCTTGGCATGCACTACGGTAAGTGTCATGTATAGTACCATTTACAGTCCTCAAATACTCAAAGGATGTCGGACCGGGTACATTCACCAAAAGCAGGCGTAGAAAGAAGCATTCATGTTGATTGGGGTGAACGGTGTAGAGTCTTACTATCGTGGTATCTTTGAAGATGGTAGGTTGGCCGTCGACTGACTTACCCTGTTTTCGACGTTCAAATACTTTATTTTTAGTATTCCACGTGTAATACGAAGGCACTTCAGTATACAGCAGTTTTTTTGCAAAAGAATCATTTTTGCAAAGCGAAAAAAAAGCTGTTAATGTTGTATCCGGTGGATTCAGGACTCTTTGTTGCACGTTGGTTTCCGTGAAATAAACACGTTGACCATTCTGTAAATGTACCGCTAAGTGAACAACAGCTGGACTACGTTCATGTATCGGAAATGAAAGAATTCGCCAAACAGCTTCATTACTGCTTATGTATCTTCCAGCCTGATATTGTACGATTTCGTCGAAATCTTTGATTTCGGGCTGCAAGCCAAAAACTGCCATGTCACTGCCTTTGTTGACGTATTTACATATGTATTTGATTGCCTTTACGGAGTTACAGTATTCAACGTTTATGTGTGCATTAAATGTTTTTGATAATAATGGGGAATATGGAACAACCCACTGGTTATCTACTTCGATGGTGGTACCGTTACGCTTCTTTATTATTGCTCTTTTACCGCCATCTTCAGTAGATCTTCTTCTATATTGTGGGTAACCATCATTGCCAGTAATTGTGTTTGATACTAAAAGTCGAGGATATTGCTTTGTGCACCTTCCTTTGGCCATGCATGGTGAATTTTCGTTCAGTGCACCGCATGGTCCATGTATCATATTTTTTACAATAATATCATGTAACCCCTTATCGCCATTTTTATCAGGTATTTCAGCGGAAATCACATCATCAATTTCGTTCGAAGTAATTTTTTTATATAGCCAGATTAGTATATGTGCGTGTGGCAAACCTCGTTTTTGCCATTCCACTGAGTACATCCAGCATCGCACTGACCCAAACACTTCAAGTTTTACAACGTAGTTTATCAGTGATTTCAACTTTTGCCGGAAGACACGGGCCGTAATGTCATGCCTATGAACCGCCGATTGTCCTTGAAGTAAAAGCTGCAGTATCTCGTCCCAGGATTGATTACATGTAAATGTAATAAATAAATCTGGAGGACCATAGAGACGAACATACGCAATAGCATCCTGAGCATATTCATGCATATGACGGGGACTGCCAGCATATGACGAAGGTAAAATTGTTAATCTTCCAACGTTTGTGGTATTACCGTCATTTATAACTGCATCTCGCAAATGAATGTATTGTTCAGAGCGGAGCTTGGTCTGATTCAGGCGGATATATAGCAAACGTTCTGATTCAATTTTAGCATACATATCAACGACGAATTGGTGAAACAATTCACGGCATTTTAAAATATAATTTTCTTCATCCTGCCGAATCATTAGTCTATAGGAATAACAATGCATTGCACTGCATTTCTTATTCATTTCTTTGTTAGTGGCTGGATTCATCAATTTAATATTAAAGTGATAGCCGTCGGCTCCATCCCAAAAAATGATAGGATATTGTAGGGCATCGTAGCATCGATGAGTTTCAGCAATTCTTAACAACTGAGCGTTTCGCTTATGAAGAATAATATCTCGAGGTAAAAACTGATCACCGACCATAACGATTGCTACTTCGTCGATAGTTGGAGCATTGTATCTACGCACATGTTGGCCAGGAGGCGTTTTGTCAGCGGAAATAACAATTTTATGCGTATCAGTAGGCATCAAATCGATGGCTGTTTTGAACAGACGCACTAAATTATTATTTTCGTGGAAAAGATGTTGCAATTGGGAAACGATTGTCCTTTCAACGTTGGGAGAAATTTCGCAACGTGCATTCAATTCAGAATTTCTATCACTGATGAAGTACAATTGTAAAAATTTATGATTGTCGCCTGAGAATGGTAGAAGGGACCCTGCTCTATGATAAATTTGCCCTTTTACTTTGAAAGTAGACATAAATTGATCTGGATTTTCGATTTGGGCTCCAAACGACGTCATTTGGAAACATGAGTTGTATTTTCTGATTTTTGACAAAAAACGCTTAGATTCTGACGTAGTTCCAGTAAGGAAAGTCTTCAATGGCTCTGGTGGTGCAGCCAATAGAGGAAGTTGAACTTTTCCTGAGGCGCAACACATTCCCATGGTTTCACCATTGAATTTCAAGGCCTTGCACTAGGGACAAATTTTAGACATTGTCCCGATTTGAACACATCTACTCAAGCTATAATCATCGACTGGGTTGTACCTGAATGCCAGGCGATAACTTTCAGGTTGCTCTGATTCCTCGGCACGCTTTCTTTTCTTACTTTCTCTATCAGCAGCAAGCCTGATTTCTTGCTGTTCTTGTGATTCCTCGGCACGCTTTCTTTTCTTACTTTCTCTATCAGCAGCAAGCCTGATTTCTTGCTGTTCTTGTAATTCCTCGGCAAGCCTTCTTTTTTCACTTTCTCTTTTAGCAGCAAGTCTGCTTCCGCGTTGCTCTGGTAGTTCCTCGGCACGCTTTCTGTTCTTTCTTTCTCTATCAGCCTCAAGCCTGTTTCCTTGCTGTTCTTGTGATTCCTCGGCACGCCTTCTTTATTCACTTTCTCTTTTAGCAGCAAGTCTGCTTTCGCGTTGCTCTGGTAGTTCCTCGGCACGCTTTCTTTTTTGACTTTCTCTATCAGCAGCAAGTTTTTTGGCATAGACTCTTTGAGCATCTTCATTGGCTTTTGCCATGGTAAGTTCATCAGTCATTGTAAACTTAAACATTAATAGATTTCTACGTGAACATATGTCTTAAATATCTTGAATGACGTCACCGTCAAAGCAAAAATGACGACAACTAATTTCATGACGTCAGTCAACACAGAAACATGACGTCACCTGACCCACAGACAGACACACAGACAGACAACTTATCTATCTTCTATATATATATAAATAAGTTGTCTGTCTGTCTGTGGATCAGGTGACGTCATGTTTCTGTGTTGACTGACGTCATGAAATTAGTTGTCGTCATTTTTGCTTTGACGGTGACGCCATTAATGGTATTTAAGACATGCGTTCACGGAAAAATGTTTAATTGTAAAATGACTGAAGAACCTACAATGGCAACAGCCGAGGAAGCTGCTCAAAGAGTCTATGCCAAAAAACTTGCTGCTGATAGAGAAAGTAAGAAAAGAAAGCGTGCCGAGGAATCACAAGAACAGCAAGAAAATAGGCTTGCGGCTAAAGAACGCAAAACCGCGCAGTTAGATGAAAATCCACTTGGAAAGCGAGAGTCAAAACATATCAAAACTGAAAATGATAGCGATGATGATTGGGTTTGGGATTTTGACTTGGATAAGGTCATCAATGCCTACCAGATTTAAGTTAAAAAACAAAGGTTCGGCGATATGTACTTCATAGTGACGCTGAAAAATAAAGAAGAAAAAAAAACTGAAAAAATGTAAAAAAATAAAAAAAAACTAAAAAGAAAAAACACTCAAAGATAAATTACAGACCGGGACACAAATGACGACCGACACAGAGGGAATATAAATGACGACCAGGAACCTCAAAGAAAAATTACAGACTGGGACACCCGGACACAAATCACGACCGGGAATATAAATGACGACCGGGACGCAGGGACACAACTACAACGGGGACGCCGGGGCACAGGCGGGATATATAATTGACGACTGAGAAACAGGGATTGTTTGAATAGAAATTACATACCGGGACACCGGGACACAAATGACGACCGGGACACTGGGACACAGGGAATATAAATGACGACTGGGACACTCAAAGAGAAAATACAAACTGGGACACCAGGACACAAATGACGACCGGGACACAGGGAATATAAATGCTATTTATATGCACAGACAATGGGACAGCGAAGAATGTTGTATATTCACATGTTTTACGTAGTTAAAAATATATATTTATATCTATCTCTTTTCACAGGTGGGACACAGGGACACAGCTACAATGGCGCGTAACTAATATGGCGCGTAACGACTTACGCGCGCGGGGGGGGGCTTGGGGGGGTGCGAAGCGCCCCACCAACTAGGTGTTGGGGTGGCGCGAAGCGCCACCCCAACAGCTAGTTTTTATATATATAGATGTCCCGGTGTCCCGGTCGTCATTTTGTCCCGATGTCCCGGTCTGTAATTTCGTCAGTCGAAAACATGACGTCAGTCAACACACGAACATGACGTCACTCGACAGTCACACACACACACAGACAACTTATTTTTATATAGATAGATAGATAGATGTCCCGATGTCCCGGTCTGTAATTTCGTCAGTCGAAAACATGACGTCAGTAAACACACAAACATGAGGTCACCCGACAGACAGACCCACACATCCACAGAAAACTTATTTATATATATATATATATATATACATATATATATATATATATATATATATATATATATATATATATATATATATATATATATATTTATATATATATATATATATATATATATATAATATTATATATACTGAAAAAATATATGAAAAAATATGAAAAATTTAAGTTTTTTTTATAAATATATATAAAATATAAATAAAAATATATGAAAAATTACATAATATATATAATATATATTGAACAAAAATCACATCATCCCGACGAAACAAAAAAATTATGGGAAAATAAATAAAGGCTAGTTTCTTTTAACAGTTCTAACAAACATGGCGTATGTAGAATACTTATCTGCAAAAAAAAAAAAAAAATCCAAAATCCCTCCCTCCAGGCTATATCCATTTTTATTGTATTTTTTATTTTAATAAATTGTTTACATTTTCTCAATAGATAACTTAATAGAATATACATAAACAAAAGATTAAGTAAAAATAAATTTTGTTAAGTTTTTGTAAAACCCTTTCCCAGGCTCTTATCCATTTTTTGGTGTCGGTGATTTCAGCTTGGATTCTTAGGCAAACCCCTTAGGGTTTTCATTTGAAGGGAACCTGGCTGCTTCTTATTCCTTGATCTGGGCCCTTGGTGTGATCGTTTTGACATCGTCAACTGCAATGCAAGGTAATGGGGAGACTCTAATCGTTGGATCGCAACCAATGATCAGTCGACCGCTTAGCTAACTCTGGTCATCCTCGACCTGAAAAAAAACCTTATACATTCCTGGTGAAGGGTGTTTAGATTTCTTCCGAGAATGAAGAAAGCAAGAGCTAATTAAAATAAATTTATTTTGGTAATTTTTTGAATAGAATTAGTAATTCAGAAATGGAGAACCTTTCAAGCAAAATCAAAATGTGAATTAAACATAATCGAACTATTAGGAAAGAAGATTTAGACATTGGAATGGAATGCACCATCACAGGAATGAAATGTGTTTCAACTTAATATGGAAATAACTCGCTATTGCTATTGATTTTAAAGCTGAAACGGTTAATCTATTTGCCTCTAATCATGTTGATTCTAAAGCAGCTGATGTTAAGAAGAAATTAAAAAAATAGATAAAGGTATGATTTTAAAGGTTATTGAAAGGAAAAATAAAGACAAAATAAATTATTTAGATATTGATATCGAACTATACACTAAATATTAAATTGTTACATTTTATCGGTAGCATAGGAAAAATGAAATAAAATTAAACCCTCATTTCACAACTTGATCAAATTCGTATTTCACAAGACCTGTCACGATCTTAAAGCTCAGGTTGGGAAACTGTACAAAATGTCGGAAATTTTTATTTAAAATGGTGTGAATTCAATTGAAAAGGGATTAAATTGATGGGGTAATCTACGCGGGTTCTAGAACCCGTATTCACATTGTGAAAAGTGTAAAAAATAAGACAAAACTTGAGTTCTAAGAACCTCTTTTCTTGTTAAAATGATGTAAAATGGACTGAAAATGACGTAAACGGAATGGATTAGTGGTCTTGAAACCCTATTTTCATTGCTACTGTTACACATACATTCAGCTATTGGGGGAATATTTTTATTATCAGCAAAATTAAAAATATAAGCAAGATCTTACTAATCAATCACAGATTTTATAATATTCCATGTATTACTAGGGATACTTTGTGCTTATCTAAAATGACCACTCGAGAATTTTTAAGTAATTATATCACTAACACCGTGACTCAATAGTGAGGCTTTTGTAAAATGCGCCTCATTGGGCTAACAAAACTAGAATTCTTTCCGTAGCCCAGGGCTTCTTCGATGTATTATAATCATTCATTTTTTTTTCTCTTAGCCCAACTACAAACAACTATCACATTCTCAACTATCAAATATCAATTTTTAAAGTATTAACATTCGTATTATTATTGATTCAAAAATCATAGTTTTTATCTCCAAGATGTTTTTTTAACTTCAATACATTTATTATATTCAAACCCTTTATTAACACTTCAAAACGCTCAAATCTTGTTTTTTATAAAAGAAGGCACGGCCACCATTTCACCAAAAGGATCCGAAATACAGTTCATAACGTGAATAGCAGTACTAGATCCAGTATTTCAAAATTAAATAAAAAATACATTTTTTCAACTAATTGTTAGGAGAAACATTAAATCAAAACGAATAAAGATTATTGCGCCTTTAATGGGGGCTTAACCCCTTCTTCAGCACCTCGCTGTTTACAAAATTTTTTTTAACCGTTACTTAACTTTCTTATTGTTCTAATTAAACGACCCTTGTATTTCAGGAGTCTTTCTTAGAGAATTGGGACAAAATTCGAATTTAAGCATAAAGAGCGAGGTGTTGAGGAGGGGCAGCCCCTTTTATATACATAACAATTTCTGTTCGTTTTAAGTTTCAGTGTTACTCCTTGCTTTCAGTTGAAAAAACTTGTTTTTATGGCACTTGGTATAAACTAAGTGACATATAGCGATTTCAAATTCTGTCGGTCTGTCTGTCCGTCGGTCTCGGTTTTACTAGTTTAGGCACTTCCAGATAAGCTAGGACGATGAAATTTAGCAAGCGCATCAGGGACAAGACTAGATTAAATTAGAATAGTCATTTCCCCAATTCGATCATATTGAGTTGGGAGTGGGAGAGGATAATTTGGAAAAATTAGAAAAAATGAGGTATAACGAAGTTTAATATTTAGAAGGATCTTGTACTTCAGAGCTCTCATTTTAAATACCGACCAGATCTGGTTACATGGGGGAGTTTGAGGGGAAACCGGAAATATTGCTAAAACGTGAAAATTGAGGTATCTTTATCTTACGAAAGGGTGATCGGATCTTAATAAAACATGACATATGGAAAAATCTTATGTCTCAGATGTTCCATATTGAATTGAAATTGGATCCGAGGACATAGGGGGCTGGAGGGGGGAAACAGAAATCTTGGGAAGCGCTTAGAGTGGAGAGATTGGGCTGAAACTCGATGGGAAGAATACGCTCCAGTTCTAGAAATATGATTGACATAATTGGAATGGATTCGGTCGTTGGAGTTGGGGGGTTTTAGTTCGGAAAAATAAAAAAAACGATGGTATTTTTAACTTAAGAACAGGTGGCCAGATCTTAATTTAATTTGATAGTTAGAATGGATTCATGCCTCACAGCTCTTACATTAAATCTCGACCAGATCTGGTGACATTAAGGGGAGTTGGAGGGGGAAACCAGAAATCTTGGAAAACGCTTCGAGTGGAGAGATCAGGATGACATTTGGTGGATAGAATAAGTAAATGTCGTAGATATGTCATTGACGTAACAGGACTAGATCCACTCTCTTTGGGGGAGTTAGGGGGTCCAGTGCTTTGTCGAGTTTGGTGCTTCTGGATGTGCTAGGACAATGAAAATTAGTAGGCGTGTCAGGGACCTGCACAAATTGACTTGATAAAGTTGTTTTCCCCAATTCGACCATCTCGGGGGCTGAAAAAAGAGGAAAATTTTGAAAAAAAATGCGTTATTTTTGACTTACGAGCGGGTAATCGGATCTTAATGAATTTTGATATTTAGAAGGACCTTGTGTCTCAGAGCTCTTATTTTAAATTCCAACCGGCATTAAGCCTCTGATTTGCCTTTTAAATCAATCTATTGTTTCTTAGAATTTTACTAGAGCTCATGCCATATGAGCTCTTGGCTCTTGTTTTTATTTAATTTATGTTCTTTCTTTAAATAATGCCAGGAAATCTGGCTCTATCTCCACGGAAAAATCCCTTTTCCTACGGAAGTGTCCTCTAGGCAATTCAGTCTCGGTGAAAATGTCCCCGGGGTAATTACCCCTGATATCTTCGCGCTTGAAATTGAGTCGACAAAGAGAAAGCAATACATAAAAAAGGAATTTCATATAGGAATTCCGGCAAATTTCACCAGTGTAAATTTTCTCCTGAAAAGTTCACTCCCCCCAGAAAAAAAACTCCCTTCAAATGGAAAATTCCCCCGGAAAAAAAATCCCCCCCCCAGCCCAAAACATATATGCATACTTCCCAATACCAAATGCTACACGTTAACAATCGACAAATTTTTTAACTTGAAGACCTTTCCATGGGGCTTTGAGGGCTCATGGTATCTCCAAAGACATGATTATTGGACCTCTCAACACTGCTGAACAAAATGTTTGTTTCAAAATTTTGATCGGAAGATTTTGGGTAGAAAGGGGCCCTAGTTATCCTCCAATCCTTTCGGTCTCTTAAAAAGGCAGTATAGCTTTTAATTTCCTTTTTAATGATCCCTCTCCCAACATTTTAGGATCAGTGAGGCGATATAATCACTCCTGAGAAATAAAAATAAACGAACATGCATTTACAAAATTCCACATTTTGTGGAGAATGGATCTTGAAAGCTCTACATTGTTTTCTGATATGTTGAATCTGATGGTAAGATTTTCATTGAGATTCTTTGACTGTGTTTTCCCCCTTTTTAAAATTAACTTAACTTTAATAGGCTCGTAGCCTTTGATGGGCCAAAGTAAACGTAATGAAACTTATATATTTGGAATCAGCCTATTAAGTCAATTTTTTTGTATATCTATTCGTATCTATATCCCGTTTTTTTTAAACTTCCCGTTGCTATTGAGCCGCACCGCTCCTTACTTACAGTTTGTCACCGCTAACTGTTTGAAAAAATACTATTAGTCAATGTTGCTGAATCATGGGTCAGACTTGAACACATGCTAAGAGCCGATAGAGCCTTTACCAAGCAAAGTGTTTGAAGATGCTCACGGGCCCTACCATTACCATTTATTGTTTTCAAATCCGGATTTTCAATCATCACAAATATATGTCGTATTAAAATGCCTTTGCAGTAACCTACCCCTCCCCTTATATCATGTAGCCTCATACAATCACTCTCAAGGAAACATAATCTATCTCTTCTCAAATTAAATAAAAAAAAACAAGTTTTTTTTTTAATGAAAGTAAGGAGCGACATTAAAACTTAAAACGAACAGAAATTACTTCGTATATGAAAGAGGCTGCTTCCTCCTCAATGCCTCACTCTTTACGCTAAAGTTTTTTACTGTTTTAAAAAGCAGAGTTAAGAGAAAGAGTGAAACTTTAGCGTAAAGAGCGAGGCACTGAGGAGGAAGCAGCCCCTTTCATATACGAAGTAATTTCTGTTCGTTTCAAGTTTTAATGTGGCTCCTTTCTTTCATTTAAAAAAATACTTTTTTTATTTGATCTCTGAACGTTTTTAAAAATTAATGCATACTTTGATCTTGGCTCTCCGCACGTAAGCAATTAAAACGAAATTTACATTTTTTTAGGGGGGGGGGAGATAAATGGCTTTCTCGTAGTTTTAATCAAAAGAATTTGAGAAAAAAGGTGAGAGGGAGGAAGCCTAGTCACCCTCCACATTTTTGATTACTTAAAAAGGCAACTAGAACTTTAAAATTTTTTTTTACGAACATTTTCATTAGTAAAAAAATATACGTAATTTACGAATTAACTTAAGTAACGAATTTCTATATTCGTATGTTTTTATTGCGTATATGAGGGAGTTTACCCCCCGTCGATACCTTGCTCTTTACACTAAAGCTTAAATTCTGTTCCAATTCCTTAAGAATGAACCTTGAATCACAAAGGCCGTAGAATAAATAGTTAAAGTTACTAAAAAACTTTAGCGTAAAGAGCGAGGTATTACGAGGAGGTAAACCCCTCATAGGCGCAACAATTTCTGCTCGTTTTAAGTTTTAATGCTGTTCCTCACTTTCAGTAGAAAAAACTTTTCATATTTATTTTTTCATTTTTTTTAATAATGCTAAAAAATCATGCGCCCCCGTCATTGAAAGTCTCTTCCCCCATGAAATGTTTTTCCATGGAACGATCCTCCCACATAACCCCCCAACACCTCAAATCTCACTCCCAAACAAAAAAATTCCCCCTGAAAACGTCCGTAGGCTACACTTCCCAGTAACCATTACTATATGAAAACACAGGTCAAAGTTTGTAACTTGCAGCCCCTCCCCCAGGGACTATGGGGAGGGTAAGTCATCCTCAAAGACATAGTTTTTATGGTTTTTGACTATGCGGAACAAAATGGCTATCTCAAAATTTTGATCCGTTGACTTTGGGAAAAAATGAGCGTGGGAGGGGGCCTAGGTACCCTCCAATTTTTTTGGTCACTTAAAAAGGGCACTATAAATTTTCATTTCCGTTACAATGAGCCCTCTTGCAACACTCTAGGACCACTTGGTCGATACGATGACCCCTGGAAAAAAAAAACAGACAAACAAACAAATAAACACGCACCCGTGATTTGTCTTCTGGCAAAAAATACGAAATCCCACATTTTTGTAGATTGGACTTTGAAATTTTTTCTATAGAGTTCTCTGATACGCTGAATGCGATGGCGTGATTTTCGTTAAGATCCCGTGACTTTTAGGGGGTGTTTCTCCCTATTTTCCAAAACAAGACAAATTTTCTCAGGCTTGTAACTTTTGATGACAAAGACTAAATTTCATGAAACTTATGTGTTTAAAATCAGCATAAAAATACGATTCTTTTGATATGTCTTTTAGCATCGAAATTCCGTTTTTTACAGTTTCGTTTACTATCGAGCCGGGTCGCTTCTTACTACAGTTCGTTACCACGAACTGTTTGATAAATCATTTTAGAGATTAGATATGAAATGATGCATACATTTCTTAAAAAGAAAACTGACACTATTAACCTTTCGCCTGCCAATTAAGGCAATAAGCTTGGAAGGGCAAGCGAGGTTATCACTCTTAGCCAATTAAAACCAATTTCATACCCAGCTACTCAACACACAAGAAACTCAACTGTTGAAGTAAAAAAGGAAAAAAAAAAGACAGAGGAAAAGACAAGAAGAAGATCGAAAACAAAAAACTAACAGCAAAGAAAATCGGAGAAATACCTTGAGCAGAATGACAACCTGGAGCGGGATTCGCATCAAAATTCACTCATGAGACAAAAGAAACTTCTTTGCCTGTGACTTGAAAGCTGGAATATATTTTATTCAAAAAAAAAGAAATGACCCCCGGCTCGATGTCCATCACCCACCAAACCCCCCTCCCCTTCGATAGAAATATTATTTATGATATTTTAATCCAAAATTATGAGAGCTGACTCTGGGGACCCTGGACCCCATGGTCTGAGCCCCCTAGAAAACAACTTATTAGTGATATTCCATTCCAAAAATTGTAGAAGCTGACCTCTGGCCCATCAAGGACAGAACCCACCCTAAACAAAAATTCTTAACGATATTTTACCGTAGAAGTCACGGGACCTGCCCGACATCCATGGTCCCCCAAAAAACAAAATTATTAATTATATTTTAATCCAAAAATCTCAAAAGAGCTGATCCCTAGCCCTTCCTTCATGATCCAGCCCCCCTCCAGACAAACAAATTTATTAGCGATATTTCATTCCAAAATAATGGGAGCTGATCCTTGGCCCTCCGTGACCTGATTCATCCTCTCCCCCCAAAAAAACAGTAAGAATATTTTGTTCCCAAACGTTTGGCAGCTGACCCCTGGCCCTAAAAGAAACCACCCCCCCCCCCCCAAAAAAAAACTATTAAAGACGTTTCATTTCAAAACTTACGGGAGCTTAACTGTGATCCTTCCACAGTATGACCCCCCCCCCCCAAAAAAGAATATTTTATGCAAAAAACTTATGGGAGCTGACCTTCGGCCCTCATGACCTGAATCCCCCCCCCCCCCAAAAAAAAAAAATTATTGACGATATTTTACTCCATGGCTTATGGGAGCTTAGCATATTTGGGGGGGGGGCAAGGGGAGCAGTTGCCCCCCATAATGTGGCGAAAACAAAATATTATATATCCCACTCTCCTTGACAGTACGGATATGGACCCCTCTTGCCCCCCAATGAAAATGTCTGAAAATCACCACTGCCTTCCCCCCATGGCCAAATTCCCTTAAAACAAATATTAACGAAATTTTATTTCAAATCTCAATACTATTTTGAAATTTTATTTCAAATCTTTAAAATACCTTCCTGGGACATACTTTAGCCTGTAGATTCATCCCTGAAAGTTTCTTTTTCCTAACCTAAACTGTTTCTGATATAGAAATAAGTCAATTAACTAGAATTTTACTAGCCCTGTTTTTGGCCCCCTTGAGCCAGTATCCAGTTCCTGATTGGCATTTACACTAAATTTCACTTTTTCTGTTACTCACTTCTTGTCAATATTACTAAGGGGTCATAGTTAAGCACTAAAACGTCATTGTTAAATAACATAAGCTTATGTATATATAGCCTTTTGCTATTTATTCTTCTCTGGTTATGTAATGTTTGATGTGGTATAAGCCAAGAGAAGGACCTGTAGACCTATAGAAGAAAACCAGTTAAAAAAAGATGATTCTTTGTAATTTACATAATAATTATAGCTAACACAAACTACATGCAGCCCTGCTCTACTTTAGCCCCAACCCTCCTAATATGGAAATCTATAGCTGAAATTAAATATTTTCTATTGATTCAGCCAATCTATCACTCAACCCTAGTACCTGTTAATTGAAGCAACTGTGGCAAAAAAAGTAAAAGGTGGCAGAAAACATTGGAAATAAATAGTTTGGGCTATATATTTGCAAATTAGGAATGTTAGGGGTAAATTTTTTGTTGTTCATATTTTGACTTACAAATAAAGTGAATATACCACTTGATACCTTTTTGGGTGTTCTTTACAAATATAATAATTGCTTATATTGCTAGTTCAAGTTTAAGCACTTTTTGACCATACTTAACCTAACAAATTTTAGCAGTGAAAACATACATTATTTGTCAAAAATGACCAAAAACACATACTTTAATTGAAAATTTGGCATCAATGAAGAAGGAAAACAGCATAATATTGTAAAATTTGTTAATCCAGCTTAATTGTGGAAAATCAATGCTCATTGATTATACAACAATTAGAAAATGGATTAATAATGAAACAGTAAGTTTGAGACCAATGTTTTAAGCTTTTTTATACCCAAAAAATATTTGGGTATATTTTGGTCATTTTTAAGAGCTCAAAAACTTGCAATTGAAGCACTTATTATGTTTGTAAAAAACATAAAAAAGGAACCAAGGGTTATGTTCACTTTATTTGTAAATCAAAAATATGATCAACAAAAAATTTACCAATTATTAGTATAGCTGCATGATTTTCCCCTGGGTATGTAGGCTAAATGGAAGATCACTTATACCTGATCCTGTCCCTTCTGTTTTTATTTGGTTGAAAAAAATCCAAAGAAAGTTCACATTGTTCCCATTGATTGAAAGTTCCCAGGTTTTAATACACTAAAGTCTTAGGGCCATGGCAATTAAAACAAAACAATGAAGATTAACTTTAAAATGCTTGACATTACATAAATATAACATTCACAAAATTTTACTTTTGTGCTCAGTTGCCAACCTGAGCAATTGCCCTAAATTTTTAAACCTTGCAAAACATTCACCAGCCACCTCTTATGACCTACACTCTTGTCTGTACATCAACAATTCATTGAAAAGGAAGGACCACCTTACTGACATTTCTTCCTTTGTACATATATTTAATGGGTTCAAAAGAAAGCTTCTATGGTCAAGTCAGAAGCCCAGTAAAGGACCAGGTGGTCCTTTAGCCAGGAAGTACAATGGGAAGCTAGGGGCCAGTCATCCTATGTTTTTGCATGCCCTTCCTGCTTACTGACCCTAGATTTCTCTAGGTAACCTGTTAAGTTTGGGCCAATTCTGGCTGAACTTACAGAGTCACATCACTGACTTTTGTCCCAAACCAAATAAACTGCTAATGCCAGGAATTAAACCTGTGCCCTTTGGATAAAGGATTCTCAACCTAGAGTGCCAGACACTTGGAAGGAACACAAATGTCACCAGAGAAAAAGAATTATTTGGAAAAAGAAAATATTGAAAAAAAAAAACAACTCAAGTCATAGTTGCTCTAATTTTTCACTGCTGTCCCATGAAAATAAGTATTTTATTTAGACAAATAAACTTTAAGACAGGTATCAACAAAACTCTATCAGGGATTGTATTTACTTAAGATACAATCAGTATTATGAATTCTTAGTTTTGTGATATTCTAGTCTTGAAATAATAAAAAAAAGAGAAATTATATGTTCTATTGGTTTTCCACCAGCCCATTTGAGAAAAATCATTTGTGACCACAGTATACCCATAGTTGGCTCAGAATCTCTCTAAAATGCTTTAAACAGAAGGAATTTTAAAAACAATTATACTATCAGCAAGAAGAATATTAACATAACTCTCTAAACTTGACACTTTTTAAGACAATTTTTAGCAAAGCAAATGCAAAACTTTAATGGTGTCCTATGTCACCTAAAAAAAACAAAACATTAAAATGTGCCAGATGTATTTTGATACAAGATGCCTCAAAGACTTTTAGTTGAATCTATGAAATGAAGGGCCAGGTATTCCTTTATATTTTATACCACATGTAAAAAGAAAACAGTTCAAATTTTTTCACAAAAGAAGAAGGTTGATGTAAAAAAATAATGGATTTTTAACAGAAAGCAACTGATGTCAATGAAATCAAATAAAACAAAAATTCATGGAGAATAAATAATATAAGTCATATATTTAATGTATAATGAGGTGGCATAAAAACTATTTCTAAAATTAGAAAAAACACTGTTATGGCTTGAAGTTCTGCTCAATCAATAGGAATTGTCTTTTCAGAACTAACACCAGTGAAAAAGAAACTGATAACCAAAAAATAAGGCACTGAAAAATTTTGGGACTCTCTAGAGGGAAAAGAAGTAGAAGTAGGTACTTCAAAATACCTTCCTGGGACATACTTTAGCCTGTAGACACATCCCTGAAAGTTTCATTTTCCTAGCCTAACCTCTTTCAAAGATAGCCAAAAGTAGCTAAAGTAAATTTTACCCCTACTTTACCTTAGAAATCCAGTTTAAATAGCAATCTCAACAAATATAGAATACTAGCTGTTGGGGTGGCGCTTCGCGCCACCCCAACACCTAGTTGGTGGGGGCGCTTCGCGCCCCCCCAAGCCCCCCCGCGCGCGTAAGTCGTTACGCGCCATAATAGTTACGCGCCATTGTAGTTGTGTCCCTATGTCCCACCTGTGAATATATATATATATATATATATATATATATATATATATATATATATATATATATATATATATATTATATATATGGTTTTAACTACGTAAAACTTGCGAATATACAACATTCTTTGCTGTCCCATTGTCTTTGCATATAAATAGATTGTCAGGTTTACCGACTCTTGAACATGCAACATATAATGGTCCATGGGAAAACAATCTGTATTCAGATCTATACCTCATGATTCTAATGATTGCCCTTGAGCTTTGTTGATGGTGATTGCTAATCGACCATTCCCTGTCCCGGTGTCCCGGTCGTCATTTATATACCCCTGTTTCCCCCCGGTGTCCCCGTTGTAGTTGTGTCCCTGTCATCATTTATATTCCCTGTGTCCTGGTCGTCATTTGTATCCTGGTGTCCTGGTCTGTATATACATTCGTTTTTTAGTTTTGTTTTTCTCCTTTATTTTTCTTTTTTAGTTTATTTAGATTTTTAGATTTTTTAGTTTTTTTATTAGTTTTTTTATTCTTTTTAGTTTTTTTGTAGTTTTTACCTTCTTTTTAGTTTTGTTAGTTTTTTTTTTTTACTTATGTCCTGGTCGTCATTTATACTCCCTGTGTCCTGGTGCTTTGTTGATTGCTAATCGAACATTCCTTTTGTCCTGGTCGCTTTCTCTTTGAGTGTTGTCATTTATTTTTTTCTTTTTTAGTTCTTTTAGTTTTTACCTTTTTTATTTTTTTTTAGTTTTTTAGATGAAAATTTTTTTTAGTTTTTTCCTTTTTTCTTTTTAGTTTTTTATTGGTTTTTTACCTTTATTTTAGCTTATTTTTTAGTTTTTTCCTTTTTTTAGTTTTTTTTTATTTTTTATTTTTTTTTAGTTTTTTACCTTTTTTTAGTTTTTTTAGTTTTTTAGCTTTTTTACTTTTTTTATTAGTTTTTTTGTAGTTTTTGCCTTTTTTTTAGTTTTTTCAGTTTTTTTTTTTAGTTTTTTTTAGTTTTTAGTTTTTTTAGTTTTTTACCTTTTTTTAGTTTTTTTAGTTTTTTTTAGTTTTTTAGCTTTTTTATTTTTTTTATTAGTTTTTAGTTTTTTTGTAGTTTTTGCCTTTTTTTAGTTTTTTTTAGCTTTTTTATTAGTTTTTAGTTTTTTTGTAGTTTTTGCCTTTTTTCAGTTTTTTTAGTTTTTTAGCTTTTTTATTTTTTTTATTAGTTTTTAGTTTTTTTTGTAGTTTTTGCCTTTTTTTTTAGTTTTTTCAGTTTTGACCTCACCTGATCCAGTTTTTTCAGGTGACGTCACCTGATCCACGATCCACAGATCCACAGACAACTTATTTTATATATATAGATATAAAAGGCTATAAATATTGGCTTAATCATTCTAATTTTTTTCAACTCAAAATTATAGGATGGTTTAGAAACTAGGCCTGTTTGATATAGTGATATTTGACTAACTCACCATTGTGATAGCTACCTTCCTAAGAACCAACCTTTACAATAACTAAAAAACTTTTCTTTTGACTCCTTATGCAGCTTAGCCTATGCAAGACAGGCCTAGAACACCAAAAACCATATAGATCCTAAGGAATATGAATAAAATTACTTACAGGTCACTGAAAAGCTAAGATTATTTCCACTATTTACAGTTTCCTTGTCTTTTCTCTAGACTTAACAATTTCACATGTTTATTCATTTAAAAAAATATGTTACATCGACGTCACTTTCCTCAATAATGTTTTTTTTTCGGGGTTAGAAAGTGCAAGCCCACGGACAAGTGCCTTCGAGGGGGTAGTCCGAGTAGCCTTTTGACTTCATATGCGTTTCATAAAACCCTTGGATTAGTCAGATAAGTAATCGGACAAGTAAAAGGAGACGGGGATAAGGTTTAAGTGGCCGATCAAGAGTTTTGATCGGCACTTGGCTTACAACTGGACAGCGAAAAACTCGTATTTGTCGCCATAATTTATTTCTGAAGAAGCAGAAATGAATGATCACAATTCTTTTTCGGTAGAGCAAAGATTTATTGTATTTTTAGGTCAAACAGATGAATTTCGAGACTCATTGTCAAATTACAGCAATTTGAAAACTAGACTAGTCCAAACCCTCATAGTAACAGGCCTATATATTTGTTTGCTATATAATGTAGAAAATGCTAAAGAAAGAAATTCTAACTTTATAACCTAGTTTTCAATAATTTTCCTATTAGATCTTATTAGATTATTATGTTTTCTTCCATTGTTACCTAATTTTCAAAATCACTAATAACATATTTGCAAACAATCTGCTTAAGGACAGACATAGGCCTAGGTAGATTCTTGAATGTAGGAATACAAACTAGAATTAGCTTGCTAAGCCAATTTTCAAAGTTGTTACTCTGACAATGCACCCAACTACCCCAATGGTTGCATTTATAGTCCTAATTGTAAATGTCTCTGTATTTTTATTTTTTTTGGGGGGGGGGGAATCCCCCTCAATATGCACTAAAAATTCCATTGAATTAAAAGGAAATGTAAAAAAAATG
>NW_027063511.1:29304-62474 GCF_032884065.1 Artemia franciscana | reverse complement strand
ACTTCGCGTCTTTTCTAAAATGACGTCTTGCATATGACTCATAGAAATAGTAGATAGACTAGCTAGAATCAAACTTTCTTGTATTCTAATTGATTTTAAAAACTTACTATTGATTCTAAACCAGCTAGAATCAATAGTAGATAGACTAGCTAGAATCAATAAAACTTTTAATAGATTCAGCAGTGAAAGTTTGATTCTATTTCTATGAGTCATACGCATATTCTCATATGCAAGTCCTTGTGCAAAATATTTTGATTCTAGCTAGTCTATCTACTATTTCTATGAGTCATATGCAAGACGTCATTTTAGAAAAGACTTTTTCACTATTCAATAAATAGATTCAAATCTTTTTAAATCTAGAATCAAATTTTCTGTTTGATTCTAATAGAATCAATAGAATAGCACTAGTTCGTATGTGACGTCTTGCATATGGTTCTAGAATTCTAATCTATTGATTCTAGACCAGCTAGAATCAATAGTAGATAGACTAGCAAGAATCAATAAAACTTTTAATAGATTCAGCAGTGAAAGTTTGATTCTATTTCTATGAGTCACGCATATTCTCATATGCAAGTCCATAACTTTGACCTAGTAAGCAAATCCACGAACACCGCCCCGTTTAATAAAACTTCAATAAAACTTTTAATAGATTCAGCAGTGAAAGTTTGATTCTATTTCTATGAGTCATACGCATATTCTCATATGCAAGTCCATAACTCTGACCTAGTAAGCAAATCCACGAACACCGCCCCGTTTAATAAAACTTCAATAAAACTTTTAATAGATTCAGCAGTGAAAGTTTGATTCTAGCTAGTCTATCTACTACTTCTATGAGTCATATGCAAGACAATAATATCGTAGAAATAGACAATAATATCGGCCACTGTGCGTCTTTTCTAAAATGACGTCTTGCATATGACTCATAGAAATAGTAGATAGACTAGATCTCATCTAGAGATCTAGATGAGTAGATCTCTGACCTAGTAAGCAAATCCACGAACAGAAATAGTAGAAATTGATAAGAAATAGTAGATAGACTAGCTAGAATCAAACTTTCTTGTATTCTAATTGATTTTATTGTATAAGATATTATTGTCTATTAAATAGACAATAATATCGGCCACTGCGCGTCTTTTCTAAAATGACGTCTTGCATATGACTCTTGCTTACTAGATTCATAGCTGAAAAAATTTTATTTTTTTTTCTAATGACTTTAAAAGTCATTTATTAAACGGAGTCATATGCAAGACGTCATTTTAGAAAAGACGCGCAGTGGCCGATATTATTGTCTATTTCTACCGATATTATATTCTTGCATATAAGTCATAGAAATAGTAGATAGACTAGCTAGAATCAAACTTTCACTGCTGAATCTATTAAAAGTTTTATTGATTCTAGCTAGTCTATCTACTATTGATTCTAGCTGGTCTAGAATCAATACTAAGTTTTTTAAAATCAATTAGAATACAAGAAAGTTTAATAAAACTCATAGAAATAAAATTTTATAAAACTTTGATTCTGGACATTTTCCTCTAGGCCTCTAGGTGGCCGATATTCAAATAGATTTAATAGATTCAGCAGTGAAAGTTTGATTCTAGATTCAAATAGATTTCTAAAATGACGTCTTGCATATGACTCATAGAAATAGTAGATATACTAGCTAGAATCAAACTTTCACTGCTGAATCTATTAAAAGTTTTAATAGATTCTAAAATGACGTCTTGCATATGACTCATAGAAAACTTATTATCTCTATCTATTCTATTCTATCTATCTACTCTAAGTATTCTTAGAAACTTATCAAACTTTCACTGCTGAATCTATTAAAAGTTTTGAATCTTTAAGAATTAAAAGTTTTGAATCTATTAAAACTTTTAATAGATTCAGCAGTGAAAGTTTGATTCTAGCTAGTCTATCTACTATTTCTATGAGTCATATGCAAGACGTCATTTTAGAAAAGACGCGCAGTGGCCGATATTATTGTCTATTTCTACCGATATTATATTCTTGCATATGACTCATAGAAATAGTACTAAAATATTTTACTACAAAGACTCATAGAAATAGTAGATAGACTAGCTAGAATCAAACTTTCACTGTTTCTAGTGAAGGCTTGCGGCCTTGTGCAAAATATTTTCCTCTAGGCCTCTAGGTGGCCGATATTCAAATAGATTTAATAGATTCAGCAGTGAAAGTTTGATTCTAGCTAGTCTATCTACTATTTCTATGAGTCATATGCAAGTCCTTGTGCAAAATATTTTGATTCTAGCTAGTCTATCTACTATTTCTATGAGTTTTATTTGTCTATTCTAGCTAGTCTATCTACTATTTATGTTATGAATGAAATGAAAGGTCTTGCATACAAGAGTAGATAGATTTATTAAACGGAGTAGAAATAGAAATAGACAATAATATCGGCCACTGCGCGTCTTTTCTAAAATGACGTCTTGCATATGACTCATAGAAATAGTAGATAGACTAGCTAGAATAGACAAATAAAACTCATAGAAATAGTATATAGACTAGCTAGAATCAAACTATCTACTATTCCGATATACAAGATATTATTGTCTATTAAATAGACAATAATATCGGCCACTGCGCGTCTTTTCTAAAATGACGTCTTGCATATGACTCATAGAAATAGTAGATAGACTAGCTAGAATCAAACTTTCTTGTATTCTAATTGATTTTAAAAACTTACTATTGATTCTAGACCAGCTAGAATCAATAGTAGATAGACTAGCTAGAATCAATAAAACTTTTAATAGATTCACCAGTGAAAGTTTGATTCTATTTCTATGAGTCATACGCATATTCTCATATACAAGTCCTTGTGCAAAATATTTTGATTCTAGCTAGTCTATCTACTATTTCTCTGAGTCATATGCAAGACGTCATTTTAGAAAAGACTTTTTCACTATTCAATAAATAGATTCAAATCTATTTGAATCTAGAATCAAACTTTCTGTTTGATTCTAATAGAATCAATAGAATAGCACTAGTTCGTATGTGACGTCTTGCATATGGTTCTAGAATTCTAATCTATTGATTCTAGACCAGCTAAAATCAATAGTAGATAGACTAGCAAGAATCAATAAAACTTTTAATAGATTCAGCAGTGAAAGTTTGATTCTATTTCTATGAGTCATACGCATATTCTCATATGCAAGTCCATAACTCTGACCTAGTAAGCAAATCCACGAACACCGAAATTTTATAAAACTTTGATTCTGGACATTTTCCTCTAGGCCTCTAGGTGGCCGATATTCAAATAGATTTAATAGATTCAGCAGTGAAAGTTTGATTCTAGATTCAAATAGATTTCTAAAATGACGTCTTGCATATGACTCATAGAAATAGTAGATAGACTAGCTAGAATCAAACTAGCATATGACTCATAGAAAACTTATTATCTCTATCTATTCTATTCTATCTATCTACTCTAAGTATTCTTAGAAACTTATCAAACTTTCACTGCTGAATCTATTAAAAGTTTTGAATCTTTAAGAATTAAAAGTTTTGAACCTATTAAAACTTTTAATAGATTTTCTGTGAAAGTTTGATTCTAGCTAGTCTATCTACTATTTCTATGAGTCATATGCAAGACGTCATTTTAGAAAAGACGCGCAGTGGCTGATATTATTGTCTATTTCTACCGATATTATATTCTTGCATATGACTCATAGAAATAGTACTACAATATTTTACTACAAAGACTCATAGAAATAGTAGATAGACTAGCTAGAATCAAACTTTCACTGTTTCTAGTGAAGGCTTGCGGCCTTGTGCAAAATATTTTCCTCTAGGCCTCTAGGTGGCCGATATTCAAATAGATTTAATAGATTCAGCAGTGTAAGTTTGATTCTAGCTAGTCTATCTACTATTTCTATGAGTCATATGCAAGTCCTTGTGCAAAATATTTTGATTCTAGCTAGTCTATCTACTATTTCTATGAGTTTTATTTGTCTATTCTAGCTAGTCTATCTACTATTTATGTTATGAATGAAATGAAAGGTCTTGCATACAAGAGTAGATAGATTTATTAAACGGAGTAGAAATAGAAATAGACAATAATATCGGCCACTGCGCGTCTTTTCTAAAATGACGTCTTGCATATGACTCATAGAAATAGTAGATAGACTAGCTAGAATAGACAAATAAAACTCATAGAAATAGTAGATAGACTAGCTAGAATCAAACTATCTACTATTCCGATATACAAGATATTATTGTCTATTAAATAGACAATAATATCGGCCACTTCGCGTCTTTTCTAAAATGACGTCTTGCATATGACTCATAAAAATAGTAGATAGACTAGCTAGAATCAAACTTTCTCGTATTCTAATTGATTTTAAAAACTTACTATTGATTCTAAACCAGCTAGAATCAATAGTAGATAGACTAGCTAGAATCAATAAAACTTTTAATAGATTCAGCAGTGAAAGTTTGATTCTATTTCTATGAGTCATACGCATATTCTCATATGCAAGTCCTTGTGCAAAATATTTTGATTCTAGCTAGTCTATCTACTATTTCTATGAGTCATATGCAAGACGTCATTTTAGAAAAGACTTTTTCACTATTCAATAAATAGATTCAAATCTATTTAAATCTAGAATCAAACTTTCTGTTTGATTCTAATAGAATCAATAGAATAGCACTAGTTCGTATGTGACGTCTTGCATATGGTTCTAGAATTCTAATCTATTGATTCTAGACCAGCTAGAATCAATAGTAGATAGACTAGCAAGAATCAATAAAACTTTTAATAGATTCAGCAGTGAAAGTTTGATTCTATTTCTATGAGTCACGCATATTCTCATATGCAAGTCCATAACTTTGACCTAGTAAGCAAATCCACGAACACCGCCCCGTTTAATAAAACTTCAATAAAACTTTTAATAGATTCAGCAGTGAAAGTTTGATTCTATTTCTATGAGTCATACGCATATTCTCATATGCAAGTCCATAACTCTGACCTAGTAAGCAAATCCACGAACACCGCCCCGTTTAATAAAACTTCAATAAAACTTTTAATAGATTCAGCAGTGAAAGTTTGATTCTAGTTAGTCTATCTACTACTTCTATGAGTCATATGCAAGACAATAATATCGTAGAAATAGACAATAATATCGGCCACTGCGCGTCTTTTCTAAAATGACGTCTTGCATATGACTCATAGAAATAGTAGATAGACTAGATCTCATCTAGAGATCTAGATGAGTAGATCTCTGACCTAGTAAGCAAATCCACGAACAGAAATAGTAGAAATTGATAAGAAATAGTAGATAGACTAGCTAGAATCAAACTTTCTTGTATTCTAATTGATTTTATTGTATAAGATATTATTGTCTATTAAATAGACAATAATATCGGCCACTGCGCGTCTTTTCTAAAATGACGTCTTGCATATGACTCTTGCTTACTAGATTCATAGCTGAAAAAATTTTATTTTTTTTTCTAATGACTTTAAAAGTCATTTATTAAACGGAGTCATATGCAAGACGTCATTTTAGAAAAGACGCGCAGTGGCCGATATTATTGTCTATTTCTACCGATATTATATTCTTGCATATAAGTCATAGAAATAGTAGATAGACTAGCTAGAATCAAACTTTCACTGCTGAATCTATTAAAAGTTTTATTGATTCTAGCTAGTCTATCTACTATTGATTCTAGCTGGTCTAGAATCAATACTAAGTTTTTAAAATCAATTAGAATACAAGAAAGTTTAATAAAACTCATAGAAATAAAATTTTATAAAACTTTGATTCTGGACATTTTCCTCTAGGCCTCTAGGTGGCCGATATTCAAATAGATTTAATAGATTCAGCAGTGAAAGCTTGATTCTAGATTCAAATAGATTTCTAAAATGACGTCTTGCATATGACTCATAGAAATAGTAGATATACTAGCTAGAATCAAACTTTCACTGCTGAATCTATTAAAAGTTTTAATAGATTCTAAAATGACGTCTTGCATATGACTCATAGAAAACTTATTATCTCTATCTATTCTATTCTATCTATCTACTCTAAGTATTCTTAGAAACTTATCAAACTTTCACTGCTGAATCTATTAAAAGTTTTGAATCTTTAAGAATTAAAAGTTTTGAATCTATTAAAACTTTTAATAGATTCAGCAGTGAAAGTTTGATTCTAGCTAGTCTATCTACTATTTCTATGAGTCATATGCAAGACGTCATTTTAGAAAAGACGCGCAGTGGCCGATATTATTGTCTATTTCTACCGATATTATATTCTTGCATATGACTCATAGAAATAGTACTAAAATATTTTACTACAAAGACTCATAGAAATAGTAGATAGACTAGCTAGAATCAAACTTTCACTGTTTCTAGTGAAGGCTTGCGGCCTTGTGCAAAATATTTTCCTCTAGGCCTCTAGGTGGCCGATATTCAAATAGATTTAATAGATTCAGCAGTGAAAGTTTGATTCTAGCTAGTCTATCTACTATTTCTATGAGTCATATGCAAGTCCTTGTGCAAAATATTTTGATTCTAGCTAGTCTATCTACTATTTCTATGAGTTTTATTTGTCTATTCTAGCTAGTCTATCTACTATTTATGTTATGAATGAAATGAAAGGTCTTGCATACAAGAGTAGATAGATTTATTAAACGGAGTAGAAATAGAAATAGACAATAATATCGGCCACTGCGCGTCTTTTCTAAAATGACGTCTTGCATATGACTCATAGAAATAGTAGATAGACTAGCTAGAATAGACAAATAAAACTCATAGAAATAGTATATAGACTAGCTAGAATCAAACTATCTACTATTCCGATATACAAGATATTATTGTCTATTAAATAGACAATAATATCGGCCACTGCGCGTCTTTTCTAAAATGACGTCTTGCATATGACTCATAGAAATAGTAGATAGACTAGCTAGAATCAAATATTCTTGTATTCTAATTGATTTTAAAAACTTACTATTGATTCTAGACCAGCTAGAATCAATAGTAGATAGACTAGCTAGAATCAATAAAACTTTTAATAGATTCACCAGTGAAAGTTTGATTCTATTTCTATGAGTCATACGCATATTCTCATATACAAGTCCTTGTGCAAAATATTTTGATTCTAGCTAGTCTATCTACTATTTCTATGAGTCATATGCAAGACGTCATTTTAGAAAAGACTTTTTCACTATTCAATAAATAGATTCAAATCTATTTGAATCTAGAATCAAACTTTCTGTTTGATTCTAATAGAATCAATAGAATAGCACTAGTTCGTATGTGACGTCTTGCATATGGTTCTAGAATTCTAATCTATTGATTCTAGACCAGCTAAAATCAATAGTAGATAGACTAGCAAGAATCAATAAAACTTTTAATAGATTCAGCAGTGAAAGTTTGATTCTATTTCTATGAGTCATACGCATATTCTCATATGCAAGTCCATAACTCTGACCTAGTAAGCAAATCCACGAACACCGCCCCGTTTAATAAAACTTCAATAAAACTTTTAATAGATTCAGCAGTGAAAGTTTGATTCTAGCTAGTCTATCTACTATTTCTATGAGTCATATGCAAGACAATAATATCGTAGAAATAGACAATAATATCGGCCACTGCGCGTCTTTTCTAAAATGACGTCTTGCATATGACTCATAGAAATAGTAGATAGACTATATCTCATCTAGAGATCTAGATGAGTAGATCTCTGACCTAGTAAGCAAATCCACGAACAGAAATAGTAGAAATTGATAAGAAATAGTAGATAGACTAGCTAGAATCAAACTTTCTTGTATTCTAATTGATTTTATTGTATAAGATATTATTGTCTATTAAATAGACAATAATATCGGCCACTGTGCGTCTTTTCTAAAATGACGTCTTGCATATGACTCTTGCTTACTAGATTCATAGCTGAAAATTTTTTTTTTTTTTCTAATGACTTTAAAAGTCATTTATTAAACGGAGTCATATGCAAGACGTCATTTTAGAAAAGACGCGCAGTGGCCGATATTATTGTCTATTTCTACCGATATTATATTCTTGCATATGACTCATAGAAATAGTAGATAGACTAGTTAGAATCAAACTTTCACTGCTGAATCTATTAAAAGTTTTATTGATTCTAGCTAGTCTATCTACTATTGATTCTAGCTGGTCTAGAATCAATAGTAAGTTTTTAAAATCAATTAGAATACAAGAAAGTTTAATAAAACTCATAGAAATAAAATTTTATAAAACTTTGATTCTAGACATTTTCCTCTAGGCCTCTAGGTGGCCGATATTCAAATAGATTTAATAGATTCAGCAGTGAAAGTTTGATTCTAGATTCAAATAGATTTCTAAAATGACGTCTTGCATATGACTCATAGAAATAGTAGATAGACTAGCTAGAATCAAACTTTCACTGCTGAATCTATTAAAAGTTTTAATAGATTCTAAAATGACGTCTTGCATATGACTCATAGAAAACTTATTATCTCTATCTATTCTATTCTATCTATCTACTCTAAGTATTCTTAGAAACTTATCAAACTTTCACTGCTGAATCTATTAAAAGTTTTGAATCTTTAAGAATTATAAGTTTTGAATCTATTAAAACTTTTAATAGATTCAGCAGTGAAAGTTTGATTCTAGCTAGTCTATCTACTATTTCTATGAGTCATATGCAAGACGTCATTTTAGAAAAGACGCGCAGTGGCCGATATTATTGTCTATTTCTACCAATATTATATTCTTGCATATGACTCATAGAAATAGTACTACAATATTTTACTACAAAGACTCATAGAAATAGTAGATAGACTAGCTAGAATCAAACTTTCACTGTTTCTAGTGAAGGCTTGCGGCCTTGTGCAAAATATTTTCCTCTAGGCCTCTAGGTGGCCGATATTCAAATAGATTTAATAGATTCAGCAGTGAAAGTTTGATTCTAGCTAGTCTATCTACTATTTCTATGAGTCATATGCAAGTCCTTGTGCAAAATATTTTGATTCTAGCTAGTCTATCTACTATTTCTATGAGTTTTATTTGTCTATTCTAGCTAGTCTATCTACTATTTATGTTATGAATGAAATGAAAGGTCTTGCATACAAGAGTAGATAGATTTATTAAACGGAGTAGAAATAGAAATAGACAATAATATCGGCCACTGCGCGTCTTTTCTAAAATGACGTCTTGCATATGACTCATAGAAATAGTAGATAGACTAGCTAGAATAGACAAATAAAACTCATAGAAATAGTAGATAGACTAGCTAGAATCAAACTATCTACTATTCCGATATACAAGATATTATTTTCTATTAAATAGACAATAATATCGGCCACTGCGCGTCTTTTCTAAAATGACGTCTTGTATATGACTCATAGAAATAGTAGATAGACTAGCTAGAATCAAACTTTCTTGTATTCTAATTGATTTTAAAAACTTACTATTGATTCTAGACCAGCTAGAATCAATAGTAGATAGACTAGCTAGAATCAATAAGACTTTTAATAGATTCAGCAGTGAAAGTTTGATTCTATTTCTATGAGTCATACGCATATTCTCATATGCAAGTCCTTGTGCAAAATATTTTGATTCTAGCTAGTCTATCTACTATTTCTATGAGTCATATGCAAGACGTCATTTTAGAAAAGACTTTTTCACTATTCAATAAATAGATTCAAATCTATTTGAATCTAGAATCAAACTTTCTGTTTGATTCTAATAGAATCAATAGAATAGCACTAGTTCGTATGTGACGTCTTGCATATGGTTCTAGAATTCTAATCTATTGATTCTAGACCAGCTAGAATCAATAGTAGATAGACTAGCAAGAATCAATAAAACTTTTAATAGATTCAGCAGTGAAAGTTTGATTCTATTTCTATGAGTCATACGCATATTCTCATATGCAAGTCCATAACTCTGACCTAGTAAGCAAATCCACGAACACCGCCCCGTTTAATAAAACTTCAATAAAACTTTTAATAGATTCAGCAGTGAAAGTTTGATTCTAGCTAGTCTATCTACTATTTCTATGAGTCATATGCAAGACAATAATATCGTAGAAATAGACAATAATATCGGCCACTGCGCGTCCTTTTCTAAAATGACGTCTTGCATATGACTCATAGAAATAGTAGATAGACTAGATCTCATCTAGAGATCTAGATGAGTAGATCTCTGACCTAGTAAGCAAATCCACGAACAGAAATAGTAGAAATTGATAAGAAATAGTAGATAGACTAGCTAGAATTAAACTTTCTTGTGTTCTAATTGATTTTATTGTATAAGATATTATTGTCTATTAAATAGACAATAATATCGGCCACTGCGCGTCTTTTCTAAAATGACGTCTTGCATATGACTCTTGCTTACTAGATTCATAGCTGAAAAATTTTTATTTTTTTTTTCTAATGACTTTAAAAGTCATTTATTAAACGGAGTCATATGCAAGACGTCATTTTAGAAAAGACGCGCAGTGGCCGATATTATTGTCTATTTCTACCGATATTATATTCTTGCATATGACTAATAGAAATAGTAGATAGACTAGCTAGAATCAAACTTTCACTGCTGAATCTATTAAAAGTTTTATTGATTCTAGCTAGTCTATCTACTATTGATTCTAGCTGGTCTAGAATCAATAGTAAGTTTTTTAAAATCAATTAGAATACAAGAAAGTTTAATAAAACTCATAGAAATAAAATTTTATAAAACTTTGATTCTGGACATTTTCCTCTAGGCCTCTAGGTGGCCGATATTCAAATAGATTTAATAGATTCAGCAGTGAAAGTTTGATTCTAGATTCAAATAGATTTCTAAAATGACGTCTTGCATATGACTCATAGAAATAGTAGATAGACTAGCTAGAATCAAACTTTCACTGCTGAATCTATTAAAAGTTTTAATAGATTCTAAAATGACGTCTTGCATATGACTCATAGAAAACTTATTATCTCTATCTATTCTATTCTATCTATCTACTCTAAGTATTCTTAGAAACCTATCAAACTTTCACTGCTGAATCTATTAAAAGTTTTGAATCTTTAAGAATTAAAAGTTTTGAATCTATTAAAACTTTTAATAGACTCAGCAGTGAAAGTTTGATTAGCTAGTCTATCTACTATTTCTATGAGTCATATGCAAGACGTCATTTTAGAAAAGACGCGCAGTGGCCGATATTATTGTCTATTTCTACCGATATTATATTCTTGCATATGACTCATAGAAATAGTACTACAATATTTTACTACAAAGACTCATAGAAATAGTAGATAGACTAGCTAGAATCAAACTTTCACTGTTTCTAGTGAAGGCTTGCTGCCTTGTGCAAAATATTTTCCTCTAGGCCTCTAGGTGGCCGATATTCAAATAGATTTAATAGATTCAGCAGTGAAAGTTTGATTCTAGCTAGTCTATCTACTATTTCTATGAGTCATATAAAAGTCCTTGTGCAAAATATTTTGATTCTAGCTAGTCTATCTACTATTTATGTTATGAATGAAATGAAAGGTCTTGCATACAAGAGTAGATAGATTTATTAAACGGAGTAGAAATAGAAATAGACAATAATATCGGCCACTGCGCGTCTTTTCAAAAATGACGTCTTGCACATGACTCATAGAAATAGTAGATAGACTAGCTAGAATAGACAAATAAAACTCATAGAAATAGTAGATAGACTAGCTAGAATCAAACTATCTACTATTCCGATATACAAGATATTATTGTCTATTAAATAGACAATACTATCGGCCACTGCGCGTCTTTTCTAAAATGAAGTCTTGCATATGACTCATAGAAATAGTAGATAGACTAGCTAGAATCAAACTTTTCTTGTATTCTAATTGATTTTAAAAAACTTACTATTGATTCTAGACCAGCTAGAATTAATAGTAGATAGTCTAGCTAGAATCAATAAAACTTTTAATAGATTCAGCAGTGAAAGTTTGATTCTATTTCTATGAGTCATACGCATATTCTCATATGCAAGTCCTTGTGCAAAATATTTTGATTCTAGCTAGTCTATCTACTATTTCTATGAGTCATATGCAAGACGTCATTTTAGAAAAGACTTTTTCACTATTCAATAAATAGATTCAAATCTATTTGAATCTAGAATCAAACTTTCTGTTTGATTCTAATAGAATCAATAGAATAGCACTAGTTCGTATGTGACGTCTTGCATATGGTTCTAGAATTCTAATCTATTGATTCTAGACCAGCTAGAATCAATAGTAGATAGACTAGAAAGAATCAATAAAACTTTTAATAGATTCAGCAGTGAAAGTTTGATTCTATTTCTATGAGTCATACGCATATTCTCATATGCAATTCCATAACTCTGACCTAGTAAGCAAATCCACGAACACCGCCCCGTTTAATAAAACTTCAATAAAACTTTTAATAGATTCAGCAGTGAAAGTTGATTCTAGCTAGTCTATCTACTATTTCTATGAGTCATATGCAAGACAATAATATCGTAGAAATAGACAATAATATCGGCCACTGCGCGTCTTTTCTAAAATGACGTCTTGCATATGACTCATAGAAATAGTAGATAGACTAGATCTCATCTAGAGATCTAGATGAGTAGATCTCTGACCTAGTAGGCAAATCCACGAACAGAAATAGTAGAAATTGATAAGAAATAGTAGATAGACTAGCTAGAATCAAACTTTCTTGTATTCTAATTGATTTTATTGTATAAGATATTATTGTCTATTAAATAGACAATAATACTGGCCACTGCGCGTCTTTTCTAAAATGACGTCTTGCATATGACTCTTGCTTACTAGATTCATAGCTGAAAAATTTTTATTTTTTTTCTAATGACTTTAAAAGTCATTTATAAAACGGAGTCATATGCAAGACGTCATTTTAGAAAAGACGCGCAGTGGCCGATATTATTGTCTATTTCTACCGATATTATATTCTTGCATATGACTCATAGAAATAGTAGATAGACTAGCTAGAATCAAACTTTCACTGCTGAATCTATTAAAAGTTTTATTGATTCTAGCTAGTCTATCTACTATTGATTCTAGCTGGTCTAGAATCAATAGTAAGTTTTTAAAATCAATTAGAATACAAGAAAGTTTAATAAAACTCATAGAAATAAAATTTTATAAAACTTTGATTCTGGACATTTTCCTCTAGGCCTCTAGGTGGCCGATATTCAAATAGATTTAATAGATTCAGCAGTGAAAGTTTGATTCTAGATTCAAATAGATTTCTAAAATGACGTCTTGCATATGACTCATAGAAATAGTAGATAGACTAGCTAGAATCAAACTTTCACTGCTGAATCTATTAAAAATTTTAATAGATTCTAAAATGACGTCTTGCATATGACTCATAGAAAACTTATTATCTCTATCTATTCTATTCTATCTATCTACTCTAAGTATTCTTAGAAACTTATCAAACTTTCACTGCTGAATCTATTAAAAGTTTTGAATCTTTAAGAATTAAAAGTTTTGAATCTATTAAAACTTTTAATAGACTCAGCAGTGAAAGTTTGATTCTAGCTAGTCTATCTACTATTTCTATGAGTCATATGCAAGACGTCATTTTAGAAAAGACGCGCAGTGGCCGATATTATTGTCTATTTCTACCGATATTATATTCTTGCATATGACTCATAGAAATAGTACTACAATATTTTACTACAAAGACTCATAGAAATAGTAGATAGACTAGCTAGAATCAAACTTTCACTGTTTCTAGTGAAGGCTTGCGGCCTTGTGCAAAATTAAATAAAAAAAAACTAATTTTTTTAGCTGAAAGTAAGGAGCAACATTAAAACTTAAAACGAACAGAAATTACTCCGTATATGAAATGGGTTGTCCCCTCTGCAATTCCTCGCTCTTTACGCTAAAGTTCGACTCTTTGCCACAATTCTGCTTTTTAAAACAATTAAAAGCTTTAGCGTAAAGAGCGAGGAATTGCAGAGGGGACAATTAAATAAAAAAAACAAGTTTTTTTAACTGAAAGTAAGGAGCGACATTAAAACTTAAAACGCACAGAAATTACTTCGTATATGAAAGAGGCTGCTTCCTCATCAACGCCCCGCTCTTTACGCTAAAGTTTTTTACTGTTTTAAAAGAAGAATTGAGAGAAAGAGTCAAACTTTAGCGTAAAGAGCGGGGCGTTGATGAGGAAGCAGCCTCTTTCATATACGAAGTAATTTCTGTGCGTTTTAAGTTTTAATGTCGCTCCTTACTTTCAGTTAAAAAAACTTGTTTTTTTTATTTAATTGTCCCCTCTACAATTCCTCGCTCTTTACGCTAAAGCTTTTAATTGTTTTAAAAAGCAGAATTGTGGCAAAGAGTCGAACTTTAGCGTAAAGAGCGAGGAATTGCAGAGGGGACAACCCATTTCATATACGGAGTAATTTCTGTTCGTTTTAAGTTTTAATGTCGCTCCTTACTTTCAGCTAAAAAAATTAGTTTTTTTTTATTTAATTTCTGAACGTTTTTGAATTAATGCAAGTTTGGTTTTGGCTCTCCGCACATAAATTATTAAAATGAAATATGTATATTAATTCTTTTTTTTGGCTAAATGGCTTTCTCTTAGTTTTGATCAGACGATTTTGAGAAATAAGGGGTGGAGAAGGAGGCCTAGTTGCCCTCCAATTTTTCGGTTACTTAAAAAGGCAACTAGAACTTTTAATTTTTAACGAACGTTTTATAAGTAAAAAATATACGTAACTTAAGAATTAACTTACATAACAAACTTTCATAACCTTATATTTTTATTATGTATACGAGGAGGTTTGTACCCTCGTTAATACCTCGCTCTTTACACTAAATCGTAAGTTTTGTCCCAATTCTTTAAGAATGACCCCTGAATCAGAAAGGCCATAAAATAAATAGTTGAAATTACTAAATACTTTAGCATAAAGAGCAAGGTATTTATCTCCTCCTAAATACCTCGCTCTTTATGCTAAAGTATTTTTAAAACCTCTCATATGCGTTATAATCTCTGTTCGTTTTAAGTTTCAATGCTACTTCTTCCTTTCATTTGAAAAACCATTTTCATGTTTATTTTTCATTGTTTTCTTATAGTAATGCAAGAGAATCCTGCGCCCTTTTCATTGAATTTTTCTTCCCCCGTGACAGATTCCTCCAAGGAAAGATCCTCCACCATAGCCCCCTCTCGTTAGCTCCACCCCCAAACAAAATAAAATCCCCCTGAAAACGTCTGTGCACTTCCAATAACCATTATTAAATGTAAACACTGTTCAAAGTTTGTAACTTGCAGCCCCTCCCCCAGTGATTGTGGGGGAGTAAGTCATCCCCAAAGACATAGTTATTATGGTTTTTGACTATGCTGAACAAAATGGCTATCTCAAAATTTTGATCCGTTGACTTTGGGAAAAAAATGAGCATGGAGGGGGCCTAGATGCCCTCCAATTTTTTTGGTCACTTAAAAAGGGCACTAGAACTTTCCATTTCCGTTAGAATGAGCCCTCTTGCGACATTCTAGGATTACTTGGTCGATACGATGACCCCTGGGGAAAAAAAAACAAAAAACAAAAAAACAAACAAATAAACACGCACCCGTGATTTGTCTTCTGGCAAAAAATACAAAATTCCACGTTTTTGTAGATAGGAGCTTGAAACTTCTACAGTAGGGTTCTCTGATACGCTGAAACTGATGGTGTCATTTTCGTTAAGATCCTACGACTTTTAGGGGGTGTTTCCCCCTACTTTCCGAAATAAGGCAAATTTTCTCAGGCTCGTAACTTTTGTTGGGTAAGACTAAACTTGATGAAACTTATATATTCAAAATCAGCATTAAAATGCGATTCTTTTGATGTAGCTATTGATATCAAAATTCAATTTTTTAGAGTTTTGGTTACTATTGAGCCGGGTCGCTCCTTACTACAGTTCGTTACCACGAACTGTTTGATATTTTCCTCTAGGCCTCTAGGTGGCCGATATTCAAATAGATTTAATAGATTCAGCAGTGAAAGTTTGATTCTAGCTAGTCTATCTACTATTTCTATGAGTCATATGCAAGTCCTTGTGCAAAATATTTTGATTCTAGCTAGTCTATCTACTATTTCTATGAGTTTTATTTGTCTATTCTAGCTAGTCTATCTACTATTTATGTTATGAATGAAATGAAAGGTCTTGCATACAAGAGTAGATAGATTTATTAAACGGAGTAGAAATAGAAATAGACAATAATATCGGCCACTGCGCGTCTTTTCTAAAATGACGTCTTGCATATGACTCATAGAAATAGTAGATAGACTAGCTAGAATAGACAAATAAAACTCATAGAAATAGTAGATAGACTAGCTAGAATCAAACTTTCACTGCTGAATCTATTAAAAGTTTTATTGATTCTAGCTAGTCTATCTACTATTGATTCTAGCTGGTCTAGAATCAATAGTAAGTTTTTAAAATCAATTAGAATACAAGAAAGTTTAATAAAACTCATAGAAATAAAATTTTATAAAACTTCGATTCTGGACATTTTCCTCTAGGCCTCTAGGTGGCCGATATTCAAATAGATTTAATAGATTCAGCAGTGAAAGTTTGATTCTAGATTCAAATAGATTTCTAAATGACGTCTTGCATATGACTCATAGAAATAGTAGATAGACTAGCTAGAATCAAACTTTCACTGCTGAATCTATTAAAAGTTTTAATAGATTCTAAAATGACGTCTTGCATATGACTCATAGAAAACTTATTATCTCTATCTATTCTATTCTATCTATCTACTCTAAGTATTCTTAGAAACTTATCAAACTTTCACTGCTGAATCTATTAAAAGTTTTGAATCTTTAAGAATTAAAAGTTTTGAATCTATTAAAACTTTTAATAGATTCAGCAGTGAAAGTTTGATTCTAGCTAGTCTATCTACTATTTCTATGAGTCATATGCAAGACGTTATTTTAGAAAAGACGCGCAGTGGCCGATATTATTGTCTATTTCTACCGATATTATATTCTTGCATATGACTCATAGAAATAGTACTACAATATTTTACAACAAAGACTCATAGAAATAGTAGATAGACTAGCTAGAATCAAACTTTCACTGTTTCTAGTGAAGGCTTGCGGCCTTGTGCAAAATATTTTCCTCTAGGCCTCTAGGTGGCCATATTCAAATAGATTTAATAGATTCAGCAGTGAAAGTTTGATTCTAGCTAGTCTATCTACTATTTCTATGAGTCATATGCAAGTCCTTGTGCAAAATATTTTGATTCTAGCTAGTCTATCTACTATTTCTATGAGTTTTATTTGTCTATTCTAGCTAGTCTATCTACTATTTATGTTATGAATGAAATGAAAGGTCTTGCATACAAGAGTAGATAGATTTATTAAACGGAGTAGAAATAGAAATAGACAATAATATCGGCCACTGCGCGTCTTTTCTAAAATGACGTCTTGCATATGACTCATAGAAATAGTAGATAGACTAGCTAGAATCAAACTATCTACTATTCCGATATACAAGATATTATTGTCTATTAAATAGACAATAATATCGGCCACTGCGCGTCTTTTCTAAAATGACGTCTTGCATATGACTCTTGCTTACTAGATTCATAGCTGAAAAAATTTCTTTTTTTTCTAATGACTTTAAAAGTCATTTATTAAACGGAGTCATATGCAAGACGTCATTTTAGAAAAGACGCACAGTGGCCGATATTATTGTCTATTTCTACCGATATTATATTCTTGCATATGACTCATAGAAATAGTAGACAGACTAGCTAGAATCAAACTTTCACTGCTGAATCTATTAAAAGTTTTATTGATTCTAGCTAGTCTATCTACTATTGATTCTAGCTGGTCTAGAATCAATAGTAAGTTTTTAAAATCAATTAGAATACAAGAAAGTTTAATAAAACTCATAGAAATAAAATTTTATAAGACTTTGATTCTGGACATTTTCCTCTAGGCCTCTAGGTGGCCGATATTCAAATAGATTTAATAGATTCAGCAGTGAAAGTTTGATTCTAGATTCAAATAGATTTCTAAAATGACGTCTTGCATATGACTCATAGAAATAGTAGATAGACTAGATCTCATCTAGAGATCTAGATGAGTAGATCTCTGACCTAGTAAGCAAATCCACGAACAGAAATAGTAGAAATTATTAAGAAATAGTAGATAGACTAGCTAGAATCAAACTTTTTTGTATTCTAATTGATTTTATTGTATAAGATATTATTGTCTATTAAATAGACAATAATATCGGCCACTGCGCGTCTTTTCTAAAATGACGTCTTGCATATGACTCTTGCTTACTAGATTCATAGCTGAAAATTTTTTTTTTTCTAATGACTTTAAAAGTCATTTATTAAACGGAGTCATATGCAAGACGTCATTTTAGAAAAGACGCGCAGTGGCCGATATTATTGTCTATTTCTACCGATATTATATTCTTGCATATGACTCATAGAAATAGTACTACAATATTTTACTACAAAGACTCATAGAAATAGTAGATAGACTAGCTAGAATCAAACTTTCACTGTATCTAGTGAAGGCTTGCGGCCTTGTGCAAAATATTTTCCTCTAGGCCTCTAGGTGGCCGATATTCAAATAGATTTAATAGATTCAGCAGTGAAAGTTTGATTTTAGCTAGTCTATCTACTATTTCTATGAGTCATATGCAAGTCCTTGTGCAAAATATTTTGATTCTAGCTAGTCTATCTACTATTTCTATGAGTTTTATTTGTCTATTCTAGCTAGTCTATCTACTATTTATGTTATGAATGAAATGAAATGTCTTGCATACAAGAGTAGATGAATTTATTAAACGGAGTAGAAATAGAAATAGACAATAATATCGGCCACTGCGCGTCTTTTCTAAAATGACGTCTTGCATATGACTCATAGAAATAGTAGATAGACTAGCTAGAATAGACAAATAAAACTCATAGAAATAGTAGATAGACTAGCTAGAATCAAACTATCTACTATTCCGATATACAAGATATTATTGTCTATTAAATAGACAATAATATCGGCCACTGCGCGTCTTTTCTAAAATGACGTCTTGCATATGACTCATAGAAATAGTAGATAGACTAGCTAGAATCAAACTTTCTTGTATTCTAATTGATTTTAAAAACTTACTATTGATTCTAGACCAGCTAGAATCAATAGTAGATAGACTAGCTAGAATCAATAAAACTTTTAATAGATTCAGCAGTGAAAGTTTGATTCTATTTCTATGAGTCATACGCATATTCTCATATGCAAGTCCTTGTGCAAAATATTTTGATTCTAGCTAGTCTATCTACTATTTCTATGAGTCATATGCAAGACGTCATTTTAGAAAAGACTTTTCACTATTCAATAAATAGATTCAAATCTATTTGAATCTAGAATCAAACTTCTGTTTGATTCTAATAGAATCAATAGAATAGCACTAGTTCGTATGTGACGTCTTGCATATGGTTCTAGAATTCTAATCTATTGATTCTAGACCAGCTAGAATCAATAGTAGATAGACTAGCAAGAATCAATAAAACTTTTAATAGATTCAGCAGTGAAAGTTTGATTCTATTTCTATGAGTCATACGCATATTCTCATATGCAAGTCCATAACTCTGACCTAGTAAGCAAATCCACGAACACCGCCCCGTTTAATAAAACTTTTAATAGATTCAGCAGTGAAAGTTTGATTCTAGCTAGTCTATCTACTATTTCTATGAGTCATATGCAAGACAATAATATCGTAGAAATAGACAATAATATCGGCCACTGCGCGTCTTTTCTAAAATGACGTCTTGCATATGACTCATAGAAATAGTAGATAGACTAGATCTCATCTAGAGATCTAGATGACTAGATCTCTGACCTAGTAAGCAAATCCACGAACAGAAACAGTAGA
This sequence comes from Artemia franciscana, assembly GCF_032884065.1. NCBI lineage: Eukaryota > Metazoa > Arthropoda > Branchiopoda > Anostraca > Artemiidae > Artemia > Artemia franciscana. Next base: position 42,623 of record NW_027063511.1, on the reverse strand, counting down.
AATTGATAAGAAATAGTAGATAGACTAGCTAGAATCAAACTTTCTTGTATTCTAATTGATTTTATTGTATAAGATATTATTGTCTATTAAATAGACAATAATATCGGCCACTGCGCGTCTTTTCTAAAATGACGTCTTGCATATGACTCTTGCTTACTAGATTCATAGCTGAAAAAATTTTATTTTTTTTTCTAATGACTTTAAAAGTCATTTATTAAACGGAGTCATATGCAAGACGTCATTTTAGAAAGACGCGCAGTGGCCGATATTATTGTCTATTTCTACCGATATTATATTCTTGCATATGACTCATAGAAATAGTAGATAGACTAGCTAGAATCAAACTTTCACTGCTGAATCTATTAAAAGTTTTATTGATTCTAGCTAGTCTATCTACTATTGATTCTAGCTGGTCTAGAATCAATAGTAAGTTTTTAAAATCAATTAGAATACAAGAAAGTTTAATAAAACTCATAGAAATAAAATTTTATAAAACTTTGATTCTGGACATTTTCCTCTAGGCCTCTAGGTGGCCGATATTCAAATAGATTTAATAGATTCAGCAGTGAAAGTTTGATTCTAGATTCAAATAGATTTCTAAAATGACGTCTTGCATATGACTCATAGAAATAGTAGATAGACTAGCTAGAATCAAACTTTCACTGCTGAATCTATTAAAAGTTTTAATAGATTCTAAAATGACGTCTTGCATATGACTCATAGAAAACTTATTATCTCTATCTATTCTATTCTATCTATCTACTCTAAGTATTCTTAGAAACTTATCAAACTTTCACTGCTGAATCTATTAAAAGTTTTGAATCTTTAAGAATTAAAAGTTTTGAATCTATTAAAACTTTTAATAGATTCAGCAGTGAAAGTTTGATTCTAGCTAGTCTATCTACTATTTCTATGAGTTTTATTTGTCTATTCTAGCTAGTCTATCTACTATTTCTATGAGTCATATGCAAGACGTCATTTTAGAAATCAAACTTTCTGTTTGATTCTAATAGAATCAATAGAATAGCACTAGTTCGTATGTGACGTCTTGCATATGGTTCTAGAATTCTAATCTATTGATTCTAGACCAGCTAGAATCAATAGTAGATAGACTAGCAAGAATCAATAAAACTTTTAATAGATTCAGCAGTGAAAGTTTGATTCTATTTCTATGAGTCATACGCATATAGTCATATAGTCATACCGATATTATATTCTTGCATATGACTCATAGAAATAGTAGATAGACTAGCTAGAATCAAACTTTCACTGCTGAATCTATTAAAAGTTTTATTGATTCTAGCTAGTCTATCTACTATTGATTCTAGCTGGTCTAGAATCAATAGTAAGTTTTTAAAATCAATTAGAATACAAGAAAGTTTAATAAAACTCATAGAAATAAAATTTTATAAAACTTTGATTCTGAACATTTTCCTCTAGGCCTCTAGGTGGCCGATATTCAAATAGATTTAATAGATTCAGCAGTGAAAGTTTGATTCTAGATTCAAATAGATTTCTAAAATGACGTCTTGCATATGACTCATAGAAATAGTCAATAGACTAGCTAGAATCAAACTTTCACTGCTGAATCTATTAAAAGTTTTAATAGATTCTAAAATGACGTCTTGCATATGACTCATAGAAAACTTATACACACAAGAGATTTACACACACAAGAGATTTACACACACAAGAGATTTACACACACAAGAGATTTACACACACAAGAGATTTACACACACAAGAGATTTACACACACAAGAGATTTACACACACAAGAGATTTACACACACAAGAGATTTACACACACAAGAGATTTACACACACAAGAGATTTACACACACAAGAGATTTACACACACAAGAGATTTACACACACAAGAGATTTACACACACAAGAGATTTACACACACAAGAGATTTACACACACAAGAGATTTACACACACAAGAGATTTACACACACAAGAGATTTACACACACAAGAGATTTACACACACAAGAGATTTACACACACAAGAGATTTACACACACAAGAGATTTACACACACAAGAGATTTACACACACAAGAGATTTACACACACAAGAGATTTACACACACAAGAGATTTACACACACAAGAGATTTACACACACAAGAGATTTACACACACAAGAGATTTACACACACAAGAGATTTACACACACAAGAGATTTACACACACAAGAGATTTACACACACAAGAGATTTACACACACAAGAGATTTACACACACAAGAGATTTACACACACAAGAGATTTACACACACAAGAGATTTACACACACAAGAGATTTACACACACAAGAGATTTACACACACAAGAGATTTACACACACAAGAGATTTACACACACAAGAGATTTACACACACAAGAGATTTACACACACAAGAGATTTACACACACAAGAGATTTACACACACAAGAGATTTACACACACAAGAGATTTACACACACAAGAGATTTACACACACAAGAGATTTACACACACAAGAGATTTACACACACAAGAGATTTACACACACAAGAGATTTACACACACAAGAGATTTACACACACAAGAGATTTACACACACAAGAGATTTACACACACAAGAGATTTACACACACAAGAGATTTACACACACAAGAGATTTACACACACAAGAGATTTACACACACAAGAGATTTACACACACAAGAGATTTACACACACAAGAGATTTACACACACAAGAGATTTACACACACAAGAGATTTACACACACAAGAGATTTACACACACAAGAGATTTACACACACAAGAGATTTACACACACAAGAGATTTACACACACAAGAGATTTACACACACAAGAGATTTACACACACAAGAGATTTACACACACAAGAGATTTACACACACAAGAGATTTACACACACAAGAGATTTACACACACAAGAGATTTACACACACAAGAGATTTACACACACAAGAGATTTACACACACAAGAGATTTACACACACAAGAGATTTACACACACAAGAGATTTACACACACAAGAGATTTACACACACAAGAGATTTACACACACAAGAGATTTACACACACAAGAGATTTACACACACAAGAGATTTACACACACAAGAGATTTACACACACAAGAGATTTACACACACAAGAGATTTACACACACAAGAGATTTACACACACAAGAGATTTACACACACAAGAGATTTACACACACAAGAGATTTACACACACAAGAGATTTACACACACAAGAGATTTACACACACAAGAGATTTACACACACAAGAGATTTACACACACAAGAGATTTACACACACAAGAGATTTACACACACAAGAGATTTACACACACAAGAGATTTACACACACAAGAGATTTACACACACAAGAGATTTACACACACAAGAGATTTACACACACAAGAGATTTACACACACAAGAGATTTACACACACAAGAGATTTACACACACAAGAGATTTACACACACAAGAGATTTACACACACAAGAGATTTACACACACAAGAGATTTACACACACAAGAGATTTACACACACAAGAGATTTACACACACAAGAGATTTACACACACAAGAGATTTACACACACAAGAGATTTACACACACAAGAGATTTACACACACAAGAGATTTACACACACAAGAGATTTACACACACAAGAGATTTACACACACAAGAGATTTACACACACAAGAGATTTACACACACAAGAGATTTACACACACAAGAGATTTACACACACAAGAGATTTACACACACAAGAGATTTACACACACAAGAGATTTACACACACAAGAGATTTACACACACAAGAGATTTACACACACAAGAGATTTACACACACAAGAGATTTACACACACAAGAGATTTACACACACAAGAGATTTACACACACAAGAGATTTACACACACAAGAGATTTACACACACAAGAGATTTACACACACAAGAGATTTACACACACAAGAGATTTACACACACAAGAGATTTACACACACAAGAGATTTACACACACAAGAGATTTACACACACAAGAGATTTACACACACAAGAGATTTACACACACAAGAGATTTACACACACAAGAGATTTACACACACAAGAGATTTACACACACAAGAGATTTACACACACAAGAGATTTACACACACAAGAGATTTACACACACAAGAGATTTACACACACAAGAGATTTACACACACAAGAGATTTACACACACAAGAGATTTACACACACAAGAGATTTACACACACAAGAGATTTACACACACAAGAGATTTACACACACAAGAGATTTACACACACAAGAGATTTACACACACAAGAGATTTACACACACAAGAGATTTACACACACAAGAGATTTACACACACAAGAGATTTACACACACAAGAGATTTACACACACAAGAGATTTACACACACAAGAGATTTACACACACAAGAGATTTACACACACAAGAGATTTACACACACAAGAGATTTACACACACAAGAGATTTACACACACAAGAGATTTACACACACAAGAGATTTACACACACAAGAGATTTACACACACAAGAGATTTACACACACAGAGATTTACACACACAAGAGATTTACACACACAAGAGATTTACACACACAAGAGATTTACACACACAAGAGATTTACACACACAAGAGATTTACACACACAAGAGATTTACACACACAAGAGATTTACACACACAAGAGATTTACACACACAAGAGATTTACACACACAAGAGATTTACACACACAAGAGATTTACACACACAAGAGATTTACACACACAAGAGATTTACACACACAAGAGATTTACACACACAAGAGATTTACACACACAAGAGATTTACACACACAAGAGATTTACACACACAAGAGATTTACACACACAAGAGATTTACACACACAAGAGATTTACACACACAAGAGATTTACACACACAAGAGATTTACACACACAAGAGATTTACACACACAAGAGATTTACACACACAAGAGATTTACACACACAAGAGATTTACACACACAAGAGATTTACACACACAAGAGATTTACACACACAAGAGATTTACACACACAAGAGATTTACACACACAAGAGATTTACACACACAAGAGATTTACACACACAAGAGATTTACACACACAAGAGATTTACACACACAAGAGATTTACACACACAAGAGATTTACACACACAAGAGATTTACACACACAAGAGATTTACACACACAAGAGATTTACACACACAAGAGATTTACACACACAAGAGATTTACACACACAAGAGATTTACACACACAAGAGATTTACACACACAAGAGATTTACACACACAAGAGATTTACACACACAAGAGATTTACACACACAAGAGATTTACACACACAAGAGATTTACACACACAAGAGATTTACACACACAAGAGATTTACACACACAAGAGATTTACACACACAAGAGATTTACACACACAAGAGATTTACACACACAAGAGATTTACACACACAAGAGATTTACACACACAAGAGATTTACACACACAAGAGATTTACACACACAAGAGATTTACACACACAAGAGATTTACACACACAAGAGATTTACACACACAAGAGATTTACACACACAAGAGATTTACACACACAAGAGATTTACACACACAAGAGATTTACACACACAAGAGATTTACACACACAAGAGATTTACACACACAAGAGATTTACACACACAAGATTTACACACACAAGAGATTTACACACACAAGAGATTTACACACACAAGAGATTTACACACACAAGAGATTTACACACACAAGAGATTTACACACACAAGAGATTTACACACACAAGAGATTTACACACACAAGAGATTTACACACACAAGAGATTTACACACACAAGAGATTTACACACACAAGAGATTTACACACACAAGAGATTTACACACACAAGAGATTTACACACACAAGAGATTTACACACACAAGAGATTTACACACACAAGAGATTTACACACACAAGAGATTTACACACACAAGAGATTTACACACACAAGAGATTTACACACACAAGAGATTTACACACACAAGAGATTTACACACACAAGAGATTTACACACACAAGAGATTTACACACACAAGAGATTTACACACACAAGAGATTTACACACACAAGAGATTTACACACACAAGAGATTTACACACACAAGAGATTTACACACACAAGAGATTTACACACACAAGAGATTTACACACACAAGAGATTTACACACACAAGAGATTTACACACACAAGAGATTTACACACACAAGAGATTTACACACACAAGAGATTTACACACACAAGAGATTTACACACACAAGAGATTTACACACACAAGAGATTTACACACACAAGAGATTTACACACACAAGAGATTTACACACACAAGAGATTTACACACACAAGAGATTTACACACACAAGAGATTTACACACACAAGAGATTTACACACACAAGAGATTACACACAAGAGATTACACACACAAGAGATTTACACACACAAGAGATTTACACACACAAGAGATTTACACACACAAGAGATTTACACACACAAGAGATTTACACACACAAGAGATTTACACACACAAGAGATTTACACACACAAGAGATTTACACACACAAGAGATTTACACACACAAGAGATTTACACACACAAGAGATTTACACACACAAGAGATTTACACACACAAGAGATTTACACACACAAGAGATTTACACACACAAGAGATTTACACACACAAGAGATTTACACACACAAGAGATTTACACACACAAGAGATTTACACACACAAGAGATTTACACACACAAGAGATTTACACACACAAGAGATTTACACACACAAGAGATTTACAACACACAAGAGATTTACACACAAGAGATTTACACACACAAGAGATTTACACACACAAGAGATTTACACACACAAGAGATTTACACACACAAGAGATTTACACACACAAGAGATTTACACACACAAGAGATTTACACACACAAGAGATTTACACACACAAGAGATTTACACACACAAGAGATTTACACACACAAGAGATTTACACACACAAGAGATTTACACACACAAGAGATTTACACACACAAGAGATTTACACACACAAGAGATTTACACACACAAGAGATTTACACACACAAGAGATTTACACACACAAGAGATTTACACACACAAGAGATTTACACACACAAGAGATTTACACACACAAGAGATTTACACACACAAGAGATTTACACACACAAGAGATTTACACACACAAGAGATTTACACACACAAGAGATTTACACACACAAGAGATTTACACACACAAGAGATTTACACACACAAGAGATTTACACACACAAGAGATTTACACACACAAGAGATTTACACACACAAGAGATTTACACACACAAGAGATTTACACACACAAGAGATTTACACACACAAGAGATTTACACACACAAGAGATTTACACACACAAGAGATTTACACACACAAGAGATTTACACACACAAGAGATTTACACACACAAGAGATTTACACACACAAGAGATTTACACACACAAGAGATTTACACACACAAGAGATTTACACACACAAGAGATTTACACACACAAGAGATTTACACACACAAGAGATTTACACACACAAGAGATTTACACACACAAGAGATTTACACACACAAGAGATTTACACACACAAGAGATTTACACACACAAGAGATTTACACACACAAGAGATTTACACACACAAGAGATTTACACACACAAGAGATTTACACACACAAGAGATTTACACACACAAGAGATTTACACACACAAGAGATTTACACACACAAGAGATTTACACACACAAGAGATTTACACACACAAGAGATTTACACACACAAGAGATTTACACACACAAGAGATTTACACACACAAGAGATTTACACACACAAGAGATTTACACACACAAGAGATTTACACACACAAGAGATTTACACACACAAGAGATTTACACACACAAGAGATTTACACACACAAGAGATTTACACACACAAGAGATTTACACACACAAGAGATTTACACACACAAGAGATTTACACACACAAGAGATTTACACACACAAGAGATTTACACACACAAGAGATTTACACACACAAGAGATTTACACACACAAGAGATTTACACACACAAGAGATTTACACACACAAGAGATTTACACACACAAGAGATTTACACACACAAGAGATTTACACACACAAGAGATTTACACACACAAGAGATTTACACACACAAGAGATTTACACACACAAGAGATTTACACACACAAGAGATTTACACACACAAGAGATTTACACACACAAGAGATTTACACACACAAGAGATTTACACACACAAGAGATTTACACACACAAGAGATTTACACACACAAGAGATTTACACACACAAGAGATTTACACACACAAGAGATTTACACACACAAGAGATTTACACACACAAGAGATTTACACACACAAGAGATTTACACACACAAGAGATTTACACACACAAGAGATTTACACACACAAGAGATTTACACACACAAGAGATTTACACACACAAGAGATTTACACACACAAGAGATTTACACACACAAGAGATTTACACACACAAGAGATTTACACACACAAGAGATTTACACACACAAGAGATTTACACACACAAGAGATTTACACACACAAGAGATTTACACACACAAGAGATTTACACACACAAGAGATTTACACACACAAGAGATTTACACACACAAGAGATTTACACACACAAGAGATTTACACACACAAGAGATTTACACACACAAGAGATTTACACACACAAGAGATTTACACACACAAGAGATTTACACACACAAGAGATTTACACACACAAGAGATTTACACACACAAGAGATTTACACACACAAGAGATTTACACACACAGAGATTTACACACACAAGAGATTTACACACACAAGAGATTTACACACACAAGAGATTTACACACACAAGAGATTTACACACACAAGAGATTTACACACACAAGAGATTTACACACACAAGAGATTTACACACACAAGAGATTTACACACACAAGAGATTTACACACACAAGAGATTTACACACACAAGAGATTTACACACACAAGAGATTTTGTGTGTAAATCTCTTGTGTGTGTAAATCTCTTGTGTGTGTAAATCTCTTGTGTGTGTAAATCTCTTGTGTGTGTAAATCTCTTGTGTATGTAAATCTCTTGTGTGTGTAAATCTCTTGTGTGTGTAAATCTCTTGTGTGTGTAAATCTCTTGTGTATGTAAATCTCTTGTGTGTGTAAATCTCTTGTGTGTGTAAATCTCTTGTGTGTGTAAATCTCTTGTGTGTGTAAATCTCTTGTGTGTGTAAATCTCTTGTGTGTGTAAATCTCTTGTGTGTGTAAATCTCTTGTGTGTGTAAATCTCTTGTGTGTGTAAATCTCTTGTGTGTGTAAATCTCTTGTGTGTGTAAATCTCTTGTGTGTGTAAATCTCTTGTGTGTGTAAATCTCTTGTGTGTGTAAATCTCTTGTGTGTGTAAATCTCTTGTGTGTGTAAATCTCTTGTGTGTGTAAATCTCTTGTGTGTGTAAATCTCTTGTGTGTGTAAATCTCTTGTGTGTGTAAATCTCTTGTGTGTGTAAATCTCTTGTGTGTGTAAATCTCTTGTGTGTGTAAATCTCTTGTGTGTGTAAATCTCTTGTGTGTGTAAATCTCTTGTGTGTGTAAATCTCTTGTGTGTGTAAATCTCTTGTGTGTGTAAATCTCTTGTGTGTGTAAATCTCTTGTGTGTGTAAATCTCTTGTGTGTGTAAATCTCTTGTGTGTGTAAATCTCTTGTGTGTGTAAATCTCTTGTGTGTGTAAATCTCTTGTGTGTGTAAATCTCTTGTGTGTGTAAATCTCTTGTGTGTGTAAATCTCTTGTGTGTGTAAATCTCTTGTGTGTGTAAATCTCTTGTGTGTGTAAATCTCTTGTGTGTGTAAATCTCTTGTGTGTGTAAATCTCTTGTGTGTGTAAATCTCTTGTGTGTGTAAATCTCTTGTGTGTGTAAATCTCTTGTGTGTGTAAATCTCTTGTGTGTGTAAATCTCTTGTGTGTGTAAATCTCTTGTGTGTGTAAATCTCTTGTGTGTGTAAATCTCTTGTGTGTGTAAATCTCTTGTGTGTGTAAATCTCTTGTGTGTGTAAATCTCTTGTGTGTGTAAATCTCTTGTGTGTGTAAATCTCTTGTGTGTGTAAATCTCTTGTGTGTGTAAATCTCTTGTGTGTGTAAATCTCTTGTGTGTGTAAATCTCTTGTGTGTGTAAATCTCTTGTGTGTGTAAATCTCTTGTGTGTGTAAATCTCTTGTGTGTGTAAATCTCTTGTGTGTGTAAATCTCTTGTGTGTGTAAATCTCTTGTGTGTGTAAATCTCTTGTGTGTGTAAATCTCTTGTGTGTGTAAATCTCTTGTGTGTGTAAATCTCTTGTGTGTGTAAATCTCTTGTGTGTGTAAATCTCTTGTGTGTGTAAATCTCTTGTGTGTGTAAATCTCTTGTGTGTGTAAATCTCTTGTGTGTGTAAATCTCTTGTGTGTGTAAATCTCTTGTGTGTGTAAATCTCTTGTGTGTGTAAATCTCTTGTGTGTGTAAATCTCTTGTGTGTGTAAATCTCTTGTGTGTGTAAATCTCTTGTGTGTGTAAATCTCTTGTGTGTGTAAATCTCTTGTGTGTGTAAATCTCTTGTGTGTGTAAATCTCTTGTGTGTGTAAATCTCTTGTGTGTGTAAATCTCTTGTGTGTGTAAATCTCTTGTGTGTGTAAATCTCTTGTGTGTGTAAATCTCTTGTGTGTAAATCTCTTGTGTGTGTAAATCTCTTGTGTGTGTAAATCTCTTGTGTGTGTAAATCTCTTGTGTGTGTAAATCTCTTGTGTGTGTAAATCTCTTGTGTGTGTAAATCTCTTGTGTGTGTAAATCTCTTGTGTGTGTAAATCTCTTGTGTGTGTAAATCTCTTGTGTGTGTAAATCTCTTGTGTGTGTAAATCTCTTGTGTGTGTAAATCTCTTGTGTGTGTAAATCTCTTGTGTGTGTAAATCTCTTGTGTGTGTAAATCTCTTGTGTGTGTAAATCTCTTGTGTGTGTAAATCTCTTGTGTGTGTAAATCTCTTGTGTGTGTAAATCTCTTGTGTGTGTAAATCTCTTGTGTGTGTAAATCTCTTGTGTGTGTAAATCTCTTGTGTGTGTAAATCTCTTGTGTGTGTAAATCTCTTGTGTGTGTAAATCTCTTGTGTGTGTAAATCTCTTGTGTGTGTAAATCTCTTGTGTGTGTAAATCTCTTGTGTGTGTAAATCTCTTGTGTGTGTAAATCTCTTGTGTGTGTAAATCTCTTGTGTGTGTAAATATCTTGTGTGTGTAAATCTCTTGTGTGTGTAAATCTCTTGTGTGTGTAAATCTCTTGTGTGTGTAAATCTCTTGTGTGTGTAAATCTCTTTTGTGTGTAAATCTCTTGTGTGTGTAAATCTCTTGTGTGTGTAATCTCTTGTGTGTGTAAATCTCTTGTGTGTGTAAATCTCTTGTGTGTGTAAATCTCTTGTGTGTGTAAATCTCTTGTGTGTGTAAATCTCTTGTGTGTGTAAATCTCTTGTGTGTGTAAATCTCTTGTGTGTGTAAATCTCTTGTGTGTGTAAATCTCTTGTGTGTGTAAATCTCTTGTGTGTGTAAATCTCTTGTGTGTGTAAATCTCTTGTGTGTGTAAATCTCTTGTGTGTGTAAATCTCTTGTGTGTGTAAATCTCTTGTGTGTGTAAATCTCTTGTGTGTGTAAATCTCTTGTGTGTGTAAATCTCTTGTGTGTGTAAATCTCTTGTGTGTGTAAATCTCTTGTGTGTGTAAATCTCTTGTGTGTGTAAATCTCTTGTGTGTGTAAATCTCTTGTGTGTGTAAATCTCTTGTGTGTGTAAATCTCTTGTGTGTGTAAATCTCTTGTGTGTGTAAATCTCTTGTGTGTGTAAATCTCTTGTGTGTGTAAATCTCTTGTGTGTGTAAATCTCTTGTGTGTGTAAATCTCTTGTGTGTGTAAATCTCTTGTGTGTGTAAATCTCTTGTGTGTGTAAATCTCTTGTGTGTGTAAATCTCTTGTGTGTGTAAATCTCTTGTGTGTGTAAATCTCTTGTGTGTGTAAATCTCTTGTGTGTGTAAATCCTTGTGTGTGTAAATCTCTTGTGTGTGTAAATCTCTTGTGTGTGTAAATCTCTTGTGTGTAAATCTCTTGTGTGTGTAAATCTCTTGTGTGTGTAAATCTCTTGTGTGTGTAAATCTCTTGTGTGTGTAAATCTCTTGTGTGTGTAAATCTCTTGTGTGTGTAAATCTCTTGTGTGTGTAAATCTCTTGTGTGTGTAAATCTCTTGTGTGTGTAAATCTCTTGTGTGTGTAAATCTCTTGTGTGTGTAAATCTCTTGTGTGTGTAAATCTCTTGTGTGTGTAAATCTCTTGTGTGTGTAAATCTCTTGTGTGTGTAAATCTCTTGTGTGTGTAAATCTCTTGTGTGTGTAAATCTCTTGTGTGTGTAAATCTCTTGTGTGTGTAAATCTCTTGTGTGTGTAAATCTCTTGTGTGTGTAAATCTCTTGTGTGTGTAAATCTCTTGTGTGTGTAAATCTCTTGTGTGTGTAAATCTCTTGTGTGTGTAAATCTCTTGTGTGTGTAAATCTCTTGTGTGTGTAAATCTCTTGTGTGTGTAAATCTCTTGTGTGTGTAAATCTCTTGTGTTGTGTAAATCTCTTGTGTGTGTAAATCTCTTGTGTGTGTAAATCTCTTGTGTGTGTAAATCTCTTGTGTGTGTAAATCTCTTGTGTGTGTAAATCTCTTGTGTGTGTAAATCTCTTGTGTGTGTAAATCTCTTGTGTGTGTAAATCTCTTGTGTGTGTAAATCTCTTGTGTGTGTAAATCTCTTGTGTGTGTAAATCTCTTGTGTGTGTAAATCTCTTGTGTGTGTAAATCTCTTGTGTGTGTAAATCTCTTGTGTGTGTAAATCTCTTGTGTGTGTAAATCTCTTGTGTGTGTAAATCTCTTGTGTGTGTAAATCTCTTGTGTGTGTAAATCTCTTGTGTGTGTAAATCTCTTGTGTGTGTAAATCTCTTGTGTGTGTAAATCTCTTGTGTGTGTAAATCTCTTGTGTGTGTAAATCTCTGTGTGTGTAAATCTCTTGTGTGTGTAAATCTCTTGTGTGTGTAAATCTCTGTGTGTGTAAATCTCTTGTGTGTGT